>NC_059269.1:1985377-1990377 GCF_017591435.1 Portunus trituberculatus | reverse complement strand
TTGTTCCACAAGCGAGCCACTCTGGAGATGAAGGTCCTCTGGTGCTGGCTGGCGCGAGACCTTGGCACCCCCACTTGCTCGTGGCTGGAGAGTACCGTTCTCGTATCTCTTTGAGCCACTCGCGGGGGGAGCTGTAGTCTTGCCAGGTGAGGTACGCCTTGCACCTGGGCCTTGTGGAACACCACCAGTGCTGCGACGTCACGACGATGTTCCAGCGTGTCCAGGGATCTCTCTTCCTGTTGTGGTGGCGGCGGGGGTGTATCCTCCAACAGCCGCTGCACACGTCGCTCGATCTTATCCAGCCGTTGCAGGTGTGTAGCCGCGCTGGATATCCAGGTCAGGACCCCATACTCCAGGTAGGGTCTTATCTGGGCCTTGTACAGCAGTTGGATTCCACGTTTGTCCAGTAATCCAGCTACCCTTCGTAAGGCAGAGACCCGGAGAGAGGCTTGGTGGGCAACGTGCTTGAGGTGGCGGTCAAATCGGAGCTCTCGGTCTAGGTCCACTCCAAGAACTTTGATATATTCCTGGAGTGGGAGGGTGATGGAGCCAAACATCACCTTTCCTTCAACCTCCTGCCTGGCTGCTAGAGACCGAGAGATCACCATTGCCTGTGTCTTCTCAGGGGCGAACTGCACCTGCCAGCGCTTTCCCCACTCTTGTATCACGCCGAGTTGTCGGTTGACGTCATCGATGGCGTGACAACAATTCTGGCGAGGGTAGGAGATGGACAGCGTGCAGTCATCAGCATATGCGGAGATTGCTGGCAGGCTCCTGAGAAGGTCATCAATATACAGGTTCCAGAGGACCGGTCCCAGCACAGATCCTTGAGGGACTGAGGCTCCCACTGGAAGGTCCCCTGACTGCTGCCCGTTGACGACGACATGTAGGGTTCTTCCTTGTAGATAGTCGCTCATCAACATTAGCAGGTGGCCTTGTATGCCCTTGGCACGAAGCTTTTCAAGCAGGCCTGCATGCCATACCCGATCAAAGGCTCCTGCTATGTCGAGGGCGACTACAAGGGTGTCCAGGCCATTGTCCAGGGAGTCCTGCCAATCCCTGGTTAAGAGCATCAGAAGGTCTGATGTGGAGCGGCCGGATCTGAACCCATACTGCTGGTCAGATAGAAGGGAGTGCTCCTGGAGGTGGCTGTTGATGGCTTCAACCACTATCCTTTCGAATATCTTTCCCACTACCGACAGGAGGGAGATGGGCCTGTAATTTGCAGGGTCAGATCTTGATTTTTTCTTGTGGATCGGCACCACACGAGCCTTTTTCCACATGGCAGGCCATGTTTTTTCCCTGGCACAGGCAGTAAATATTTTTGTAAGTGGCGATGCCAGTTCTTCTGAGCAGTGGCGCAGGACTTGTGGGCTGATGTCGTCCGGACCAGTGGCTTTCCTGACATCTACTGCTCTCAGAAGGCGTTCCACTTGCTCCTGAGTCACCATCACCTCTGTCAATGCCTGGTCACACTCCTGTTCCATCTGTGGAGGAGATCGATTTGGGTCAGGGACGGACATTTTAGTCGAGAAGAGGTCAGCCAGGAGTTTTGCCTTCTCCTTGCTGCTGGTGGCTGTGGTGCCGTCCTGCTTGGTGAGGGGAGGGATAGTTTCATGGTGGCTGCCTCCTTGCCTCTCCTTGACAAGGGCCCACCAAGTCTTGCTCCCAACCCCTGGGCCACAGAGCTTAGATTTGAGGTCCCTCTCCCACCTCTGTTGTGCCCACTTACATGTGGCCACCATACTCTTACAAGCCGCACGATGCCTGGCTTTGTTGCGGCTGGTCGGGTTCCTCTTGAGTCGTAGCCATGCGGAGTACTTCCTCTCTGCAGCGCATCGACAGCGGTAACCAAACCATGGCTGGTCGGTTGGCTTGGAGGTGTACTGGCGGTGAGGGACGTGTTGCTGCTGCAGTGTTTTGAGGCGCTCGGTAAAGGCTGTCACCATAGCATCAGCTCTTCCCGACAGTAGGGCTTGCCAGTCTGTTTGTTGCAGGTCACTCTTGAGGGAGCACCAGTCTGCTCTATCCCACTGCCAGATGGTACGAGAGCTGGCCTCATCCCGTGCAACTCCCACATCTACCCGGGTCAGGATGGCGTGGTGATCCGAGCTTCCCACTGGTTCGAGCTGATGGCAAGTGGCTGTTCCCTCTCTCAGGTCGGTGATGACGGGATCCAGCGTCCCCCCACGCTCGTGGGTTGGGAAGGTAACAAGGTCCGTAAGGCCCTGTACCGTCAGGAGATTTCCATAGGCAGCTTCCTCGTGGTGGTGATTTAAGTCCCCAACAATCAAGACATTCCTGCAGCGGTGACGTGTCAGCAGGACGTCCAGTGTCTCTGTCAGAAAGTGGAGGGGGGCAGGTCCCTGCCTTGGGGGTCTATACATAACGCAGAGAAGGAGGGCGGTGCCATCAGCCAGTGCTACCCTGAGAAACATTGCCTCTATCGTGGGCGGTAACTCTATTTCCAGTCTCTGGGCTTGCACTCCTTCCTTGAGGCACAGAGCAACACCTCCTCCTTGTCTCCCCTGGCGGTCGTTTCTGTACCAGGGGGAGTACCCACGTATCCTGCCGAAAGATGGCTCCACCTCGCTGTTGAGCCATGTTTCTGTCACTACAGCAATGTCCACCTGATGTCTCAGGACAAAACTGTGGGTCAGATCGCCAATGTTGGTGCGAAGGCCTCGCACGTTGGCTGAGAGGACCGTCAGTTTTCGGTGAGGCCTTCCTCCGTCCGCCATTTTACCTGAGAGGTTGGGTGCTGGGGGCGCTGGGGTAGGAGTGGGAGGTGTCCACTGCCAGCCAGTTGTTTGGTCCCAGAGAGGAGACTGAGGCACGATGTGAGACAGTCCCGGCGGTGGAGGCACGTGTCTGGTGGCAGGCTGCCTGGTCTCGGCTATTACTCGTCTCAGAAGATGTTCTTGCCTTATGTCAGCAGCCTTCGAGTAGCACTTGTCCTCAGTGTGGCCTCGCCGGTAGCAGTATCCACAATTTTCCGTTCTCCCTCGTCGTGGGGAGGCGAGGTGCTGCCGGGAAGTGGGGTGGGTACTATCGTTCTGCCAGGCCGAGTAGCGAGGGGGAGGCGCCTGCTGTGAGGAGCCGTGGCGAGTGTGGCTGGGAGGATTTTGCCCTTCTTGGTAATGCCTTTTGTTCTTTTTGTTTTTTTGTTTTTGTCTCCAATTCCAAGCCCCTTGTTGTCTGCTTGGGTGTTCCCTCTGACTGGTATCTGTCGTATCTGTCGTGCCGTGCCTGGTAACACTGCTGTCGGTGGTGCTGTTTCCGCAGCCTCTGGAAACGACAGTAACGCTGGGGGAGGTTGGAGTGTTGGTGGGAGGTGTGTTTTGTCCTTCCTCGTTGTCTCGCTCACTGTCGACCTCTTCTGAAGGGGAAGTGGGGGGGGAAGCGCCAATGAGTTTGGAGAGTCTTCTTGGCCTGCCAGACTCCCACCAGCCACGCCAGGAGGCGGAGTCAGAACACACCTCTTCCCAGTCTTTGTCTATTTTACTGGGAAAGGCACTCAAGGCCTTGTTAGTAACCTGTGGATGTTCCTCCTCGTGTTCTTCTTTCTCCACTTGCTCTAGGAGATTTAGGTGTTTTGCTATTTCCACCTTCTGATTCAGGAGAAGTCTTATCCTATTATTTTGTCTTTTGATGACACTCTTTTGTGTTTGAAACTCCCGCTGTAGCTGCACGAGTCTTCTTGCTAGCTCCTCAGCACTGGAGGAAGCGATGAGGTGTTGTATGATGTTTTCTTCTGTCTCCTCTTCCTCTACGTCTTCGTCAGGTATGTTTTGCACCTCCTCGGTCTCGGGGGTGATGGGTGTGGTGGCTGTTTCATATGTCACAGGCCTAGAGAAGCCACGGGCGCGTCTCAGTTCTGCTCTTTGCAGGCAGCAGAATTCAGCGTCCGAGAAGCATTCGCGACACACAGAGTTTGGGCAGCTTTCCTCCGTACAGGGTGTCACAGGCTTTTCGCGTGTGGAGTAGCTGCAGATACAACAGTACCTCGCTCCGGGGAAGCCTGCTTGGCCTGCCCAGGCTATCTTCTCGTGTTTTGCGGGGGCGGCTGCCATGGGTGTGGGAGGAGGCTGGGTCTCGGCGCCGTAGTTAATCCCTATTGGAATGCGGGAGAGAGGCCAGGTGGGCTGGGTCGGGACAGGTCGCTACCCACAACGTGTAGTGCGCCCAGTGAGGAGAGGTCACAAGGGTGAGGGTCGCGTGTGTGGGGGCAAGGTTCAAGGTCACTTGGCCCAGCGCGGTCTCCGGGCAGATCTATCACCACGCGTAGCAACACTGTTTTGCACTGATTACACTAGACACTGGCTGTACTTCCGTTTCACACTTTCACAACACGTAGCCCGTAGCTCTCTCTCTCTCTCTCTCTCTCTCTCTCTCTCTCTCTCTCTCTCTCTCTCTCTCTCTCTCTCTCTCTCTCTCTCTCTCTATACAAACATATAGCAAAATTAAATAATATTAGCTGTTACAAAAAAGTATACACATACACAAATGAAATAACGTACAAAAATAGGACCTAATAAATAGTGTTATCTGTTATAAAACCTTATAGTCAGAGTATGTAGTATTTGTGAAATACTATACATCTATACATTGTCATACGAGGTGAATATTTCTTTTATTAATTTGCATTTAAATGATAGTATATTTCCATCGGATTTTAAGTCTTGAGGTAGATCGTTCCAGGCTTTAGCTCCTCTTGACAGGACACTCTGCTTGGCATGCGATGTCCTGCACAGCGGAAGCAGTAGGTCTCGTGTTCTCCGCGTAACATTACTAGGCATTGAAGTAAAGCCACATTCGATGGGAAATGAATGTAAAGATTTATGTACAAATACATGTGTCTGTAGATGTAAAATGTCTGGAAGCTTTAACAATCTTAGATCTCTAAATACATTGTGTGTGTGTTTGTAGCGTTTTTTGTAAGTAATGACACGCAAAAGTTTCTTTTGAGTAATATAAATGTTGTTTATATACGTTCCATT
>NC_059269.1:1935377-1980377 GCF_017591435.1 Portunus trituberculatus | reverse complement strand
TAGTGAATATGGTTGTGAACGTGGGATGGAGCAGACTTCTATGTGTAGGTTCGAATCCCACCATGTGGTTTGAAGTTTGCTAAATGTCATCATGGTAGACATGTTCTAGGTGGAGGTGAAGTGATATGAGTACCAATATAAATAAAATTGTCTGTACGCTAAAGGATGGACGCTGGACAGTCACTGTGCTTCCCATACACTCCAGCTATACCTACAGGCGCTATAGGCTGTTGTACCATAAGGACACAAGTATAGATAGTAGTAGTGTAGTCGTATTGCACTACAAAAAAATTATTACTGTAAGCATTTTCTCTCTCTCTCTCTCTCTCTCTCTCTCTCTCTCTCTCTCTCTCTCTCTCTCTCTCTCTCTCTCTCTCTCTCTCTCTGTCTCTCCTCGAAAATATTTTCAAGGTTTTATTGAAAAATAATAACAATAAAAACAATGACAATATCATTAATAATAATAATAATAATAATGATAATAATAATAATAATAATATTAATAATAATAATAATAATAATAATGATAATAATAATAAGAGTAATAATAATAATAATAAAAAAATAAAATAATAATAATGATTAAAATATTGGAAATAATATAATGATATTTTTAATAATAATAATAATATTAATAATAATAATATAATAATAATAATAATAATAATAATAATAATAATAATAATAATAATAATAATAATGATAATAATAATGATAAGTATAATAATGCAAGTGATAATAATCAAAATACTAACAATACTACTGCTACTACTACTTCTAATAATAGTAAAAGCAAAAGTAGCAATCGACATAAGGCTCTTTTTTTTGTTATGGCCTAGAGCGAGAGTATTAATGATCGTGGGCTGATTCTTGCACCGCGGCAAATCCTTGTTTGTCATGGATGATGTGAGGGAGGCGGAGGAGGAGTTCACACCTTTACTTCCTTTTATGTAGTAGGAATATTTGTATTATTATCATAATAGCCATCATTCACTTTCTAAATATTTTAACCTTTTCTTCCTAGACAGTCGTGCCTTGAGGGCTCAAGGAATAGAGAATCGACAATAAAATTTACTAGTGAATGTGTATTTGCCTTTCAAAAAGATGCGCTTTGGTGGCGATATGAGCATAGGCAAGGAGTAGTGCATATGGTGGTGAGCGTGGGATGGGGCACACGTCCATGTGTAGTTTGGAATCCCACCGTGTGTTATCTTGAAACTTTCTCATTTCTCGAGTGGTTTAAAGTCACCTGCCCTGTTCAAGGTGAATGTGTATTTGCCTTTCAAAAAAGATGCGCTTTGGTGGCGATATGAGCCCTAATATGGGTACCACTATAAATCAAATTTTCCCCGCCCTTTATGGGTGGAAGCTGGACAGCGCTTCTCACACTCTTCAAGTATACCGAAAAGCGTTATAGGCTATAACATAAAAGAAGTAGTAATACTAGTAAGGTAGTCGTATTCCATAACGAAATTAAAAATTACTGTAAACACTCTCTCTCTCTCTCTCTCTCTCTCTCTCTCTCTCTCTCTCTCTCTCTCTCTCTAAGTATGATACTAACAGTGGGCAATATCACAGTCATTTCTCTCAGTCACTTATTCACTTATGCCTTTAAAATATTGTGGTAAGGTTTTCTTAAGAATTAATTACAATAATAACAATAATACTAATAATATCATTATTATTTTTGATTATATAATTATTAAAATAATAATCAAAATATAACATTAATATTAATAAGTGATAATGATAATGATAACAATAAAATTAATAATATTAATAGTAGTAGTAGTAATAATAATAATAATGATAATAATAATAATAATAATAATAATAATAGTAATAATAGCAATAGTAACAATGATAATAATAATAGTAATAATAATAATAAAATAATAATAATAATAATAATAATAATAATAATAATAATAATAATAATAATAATAATAATAATATTGATAACAACAATGATAATAATAATAATAATAATAATAATGATAATAATAATAATAATAATAATAATAATAATAATACTAAAAATAATAATAATAATAACAATAATGATAATAATAAAATAATAATACTTATATTAATATTAATAACAATAAGGATAATATTAATAACAATAATAATAAAAATAGTAATATAAATAATAATATAGATAGTAATAGTAATAATAATAATAATAATAATAATAATAATAATAATAATAATAATAATAATAATAATAATAAGAAGAAGAAGAATATTAATAATAATATGAATAATAATGATAATAATAATAATAATAATAATAATAATAATAATAATAATAATAATAATAACAATAATAATAAGTATCCTTTTTAGCCCATAAATTCCTGTGAAAAGCCCGCATGGTAAAAAAAATAATTATAATTATAATAACAATTATAATAATAATAGTAAAAAAAATAAATAATAAAAAAATAATAATAATAATAAAACTAATATTAATATTAGAAGTAATAGTAGTAGTAGTAGTAGAGTGTATCATGAATCACGATTAATTGGGATACTTAGCGGTAGTTGTGGTCGTTCGTTTTCGCCCGGGTTCGGGACGGTCCTGTGTATTATTAAGTTTTCTTGTTTCATGTATTTTGTAAGTATATTTCTCTGTTATATTAATAAAAATGTATGTATTGTATTTTTTGTATGTTACTTGAGTGAGGATTTACATTAGTTACGGAGGTGAGGTCTTTCATGGGTTCACTCTGGGTGGCCAGTCGTGACGTGGCCAGGGGTTTGTCGACACGCAGGCGGTGCCGGCTGTGTGAGGTGCCCGTGCTCCTGGGTCGGCCTTGTAAGGATTTACACGGTGACGGCTGCGATACTGGGAGTAGGTGGTGGAATGCCGGTGACCGACGTTGTTATCGCCAAGGGTTGTGCAGGGTCCGCCGATCTGTGTGTGCTTTAGGATGCATTGTGGGTGTCCAGTGACGGGAGGTACCGCGTAAGTTTCTACGTATATTACTATGTACGCCTTTGATGATGTGACTTATGTGCAGAACATATTTATTGTGTGTGATTCATGATATCTGCTGTGGTTTATGTGTCTTGTGTTTAGCTTAGTTAGCAGTTGCTTGGGAGATACATGTAATCATCTAGGGTTTTGTTATTATGATAAGTGGCACTTGCAGGTTGAAACAACACAGCATTAAAGTTGCAACGTCCTGCCCGCTCTATCATTGGTCATCCTACATTTCAACGCGGCTCCAAGATGGATGGGAAGCAGTTACTCGGCGTGACGCTAACGTTGTGTTAAGTGACATCTGTGCAGAGGTATGTGATGTGTTTACGAAAGTTGAACGATGTCACGAGGAATACGTGTCGATCCTCGTAAAAAATGGTGAGGAAGAAAATGTCATTGCGGAAGCTGAACAATACATTGATGAACTAGAAAGGAGAAAGCTTGATTTGGTGGCCACTGAACGTAAATTGTGTTCAGGGAAGGATCCAGACAAAGATGGATTGCTTAAGGTGAAAAGTATTCAGCCTCCAGTGTTTAATGGGGAGATTAGGACCTACCCCACCTTCAAGGAAGACTATAAGAGATTGATGGAAAGTAGTTTTCGTAAAGACCCTTATGCTCTAAGGTCATGTCTGAGTGGTGCAGCACTCGATGCCGTCCAAGGAGTAGAGAATGATTATGACAAAATGTTCAACAGATTAGATGAAAAATTTGGAGATAATTGTAAATTAGTGGATACCCTGTTATGTGATTTGAAGTCAACCAAACCTATCAATGAAGGTGATATCAAAGGGTTCGTTAGGATGGTAGAAAAGTTTGAAAGATGCTGGCTTGACATGAGAAGGATGAATCTAGAGAGAGAATGAACACTGTAAACATGGTGAGCTTTGTGGAGAGAATTATGCCTGGCACACAGAGACGTGAGTGGGTTATTTGGTCTGAGAAATATAGAAATTCCACAGATCTTTTTGAAAGATTAATGGAGTTTTTACTCAGGGAAAAAAGGGTACTTGAGTATATGGATTCAAGCGTAAGATGTAATGCAAGCAACAAAATTTGTCATAATGCCATTAGTCAGGTAGATAAAGAAGGAAGTGATGGTGGCATGACATCTATTATCAAGAAACTCCAGGAAGATCAGAATGAAATGAAGCAATGCTTGAATCAATTAACACAGTCCATACGTGATCTAGGATTGGGAAAGGGTGATTCAGAGCAGTCTCAATATCAGGGTATTAAGTGTTGGCTACATGATTCTTACTCCCACAGCATACATAATTGTAATGAGTTCGTGGGAATGAGCAATAGTGATAAAGTGGAAGTAGTGAAGAGAAATCGGATTTGTTTCAGTTGTCTAAAGGGGAGTCATATGTCAAAGAAGTGCTGGTCGAAGAGACCATGTAATATTGTCTCGGATGGACAAAGGTGTGGCAAGGACCACCATCCCTTACTTCATGAAGCCTATATTGAGGGGCTAATGTTCCACATGACACTGACGGGAAAATTGGAAAGTAGAGTAAGAGACAGGACACTGTTGATGATGAACAAATTGTATTCCACCAACTGTTCCACACCTTTGAACACACTTTGGGATCCTGGAAGTGACATAACTTTGGTGAGATTTGACGCAGCGTCTAGATTGGGCCTCACCGGTAAAGAAGTAACTCTGTCAGTCACTAAGGTTGGTGGGAGAACCGAACGGCTGCATAGTCGAGAATATATCATCCCCCTTAAGGATTTGGATGGGAAAATTTGGCGTATTACTGCATACGGTATTGAGAGCATAACATCAACCGTTTGTAAGGTAGACTTAACTGAAGTGACGAAATTATTTGAAGGCGTTTCTGTTACTGATCTTGACATGCCAGAGGGCGACATTGATTTATTAATAGGTACGGACTGGTGTAACCTAATGCCTGAGGTTATATCGTCTGTGGGTACCTTACAGCTTATGCGGAGTATGTTCGGGTACTGCATTCGTGGGTCACACCTTTGATCAAGTTCCATAAACCAGGGAGCAATGTTTTTGGAGTCAGGATTAGTCATATTGCTTGTTCCAGGAACCTTAGTGAGTTAAGAGAGGAAGATAACTTTAAGTTGAAGATGAATTTAGAGAAGTTTTTTGAAATTGAAGGTTTAGGTACTTATTGTGTCCCCAAATGTGGAGGTTGTAAATGTGGTTCATGTACCCCAGGAGACAAAAATTACAACCTTAAGGAAGAGAGAGAGTTGGCATTGATTAGCGCAGGTCTGAACCATGATCCTGATGAAAAATGTTGGACTGTCAAATATCCTTGGATTAGAGAGCCTGAAGATTTACCTAATAATGTATCTGTTGCTGTTGCTCGTTTGAAGTCAACTGAAAAAAGACTCAGTAAATTGGGGACGCACTATTGTGGATTATATAATGACCAAATCCAGGATATGGTGAACAGAGGGGTTGCCAGAAGGTTATCCATCAAGGAGTTGAACAACTATGAAGGACCAGTACATTATATTCATCATCATGAAGTCCTCAAACCTAGCTCCAGTTCAACTCCCCTTCGCATTGTGTTCAACTCCTCAGCCTCCTACATGGGCCATATATTGAACGATTATTGGGCCAAAGGTCCAGATGTCCTGAACAGTTTATTAGGCATCCTCATAAGGTTTCGTCAGGGAAAGTTTGCTGTTACAGGTGACATTTCTAAGATGTATAACTCTGTGAAAATGGGAACTTTGGATCAACATACCCATAGGTTTCTTTGGCGGAATATGGACAACGAAAGACCACCTGACCATTACATCATGACTGCAGTAACTTTCGGTGATAAACCCAGTGGTGTCATTGCTATGACAGCCCTAAAGAAGACTGTGGAGATGTATGAAACAAAGTTTCCTAAAGTTAAAGATGTTGTAACCAAAAACTCATATGTAGATGACATTGTGCACAGTTGTGATGATATGCATGAAGCTCGACAATTAGTCAGTGATATTGATCTAGTTTTGAGCCAAGGAGGTTTTAAAATCAAGCAGTGGATTATGGCTGGTGACGAACTGAGTGACACAGATTTGGGTCTCCTAGATAGTCATGAGCAACGGATTTTTGGTCTAAAGTGGGACCCTAGGGAAGATACATTTGGATACAGGGTCACGTTGAATTTTTCAAAGAAGTTCAGGAATGTACGAGAAGGTCCCTGCTTAACTAAATCAAATTTGGAGAGTCAAATACCTAAGACTTTAACTAAGAGAGTAGTACTAAGCCAAGTTTCAACTGTGTATGACCCGTTGGGTTTAATTGTCCCTTTACATTGATCCCAAAATTGTTGATGAGGGAAATTGTTACCAGTGAAAAAAATGCAGGTGCTGCATACGGATGGGATGATGTGCTACCAGACAGATTGAAGGAAAAATGGGTCAAGCTCTTCCACGAAATGTATGAATTAGAGTCTGTAACTTTTGCTAGGTGTGTCAAGCCTAACAATGCAGTAGGAGACCCGGTCCTTGTAATTTTCTCGGATGGTAGCTCACTCGCTTATGGTGCATGTGCATACATCAGGTGGGAGTTGGATGACGGGCGCTTTGAGTCACGCCTAATTATGGCAAAAAATCGTATAGCTCCTGTCAAGCAGATAACGATACCTCGTTTAGAGTTGTGTGGTGCAGTGTTGTCATGCCGTTTACGTCTCACTATTGAAAAGGAATCTGATTGGAAATTTCAGTCTGTCTTGCACATAGTTGACTCATCCATCGTAAGAGCTCAAATTCAAAAGGAATCTTATGGTTTCGGTACTTTTGTGGCTAACAGAGTTGCTGAAATTCAGATGAAGACAGATCCTAATGACTGGTGGTGGGTAAAAACTAGTGAAAATCCAGCTGACCTAACAACTAGGCCTTGTCATCCTAACTACCTACGCAGCAATTCCTTGTGGCAGAAAGGACCGGATTTCCTTTCAGACAGGATCTCTGAATGGCCAATCAGTAAGTTGTGTAATGAAGATCTACCTGACAGAGTAGGTGTCACTTTGATGTGTGAAGCTGCCACGGTACAGGAGTCAGATTCTACCCTCATAAAGATAGAAAGGTATAGTAGCTACAACAAACTGCTACGAGTGACGGCACGGGTAATCGCAGCAGCAAAGACGAGGTCCTTTAAGGCTGCTTTGTGTCAACCCACTACGGACGGACTTAGAGATGCCGAAAATATCTCGTCCGAGTAGAGCAGAAGGCTTTGCAACCCAACTGGAAGCATGACTATCAGAGACTAGGAGTTAACATGAACAGTGAAGGTATTATACTGGTAGGTGAAAGAATGTCTCGTTGGCTTAAAGAAAATTGGAACATGGATCTCTTTATCCTCATGCCCTCAAACAGTAAGGTTGTTAAACTGTATATCAAACATCTACATGAGATCGATCATGGAGGAATAGAGAAAACGTTAGCCAAATTGCAACACAAGTTTTGGACCCCAGGTGCACGACGCCTAATAAAGAATATTAAGAGGCAATGTATTATCTGTAGAAAGTTAGAAACAGTGACTGTTGAACAGAGAATGGGTGAATTATGCTCTGAGAGACTAAAACCTGCCCCTCCATTCTATTACACTTCGTTAGACTTATTTGGGCCATTTGCTATCAAGGACACAGTTAAAAGGCGTACTGTAGGTAAAGCATATGGTATCATTTTCAGTTGTCTTGTGACCCGTGCAGTGTACTTGGATTTGGCAGACAGATATAACACTGAAAGTTTTCTGACTGTATTCAGACGATTTGTAGCCATAAGAGGATATCCTCATACTATACATTCAGATTCAGGTACTCAATTAGTTGCAGCAAGTAAGGAACTGAAACTGATTAGGCAAAATTGGAATGTACCAGAGATCATGAATTCCAGTGTCAACAAGGGCACCACATGGGTATTCAATAAATCAGCTGAGGCCCCCTGGCAAAATGGTTGCAGTGAAGCCTTAATAAGATCAGTGAAACGGGCTTTAGCTATTGCTATTAGTGATTCTAGACTGACTTTTGGGGAACTGCAGACTGTCTTATTTGAAACAGCAAATCTTCTGAATGATAGGCCCATTGGTATGAAGCCTGGCATTGATGTTGAGATGGGGTTGTATTTGTGCCCTAATGATTTATTATTGGGCAGGACTAATAACAGTGCGCCTGCAGGGACAATGATGCAGGAACCTCAAAGTAGTAAGTGCAGACTGATGTTCATGGATGAGATCGTGAATAGTTTTTGGAGGAAGTGGCACAGAGACTATTTCCCAACTCTCATAGTAAGACAAAAGTGGCACGTTGACAAAAGAAATGTAAAACCAGGCGACATAGTCCTTCTTCAAGACAAAGATGCAATTAGAGGGCAGTGGAGACTTGCTCAAGTAAAATCAGTAATGCCAAGTAGAGATGAGAGAGTAAGAGATGTAATTGTTCGGTATAAAATCAGAAGACCCGGACGTACATACAAGGGCCAAGAGGATGTTTGTGTTAGCAGATCGGTGCACAAATTAGTTGTAGTACTCCCAGTGGAAGAGATGACTTAATCGGGGAGTGTATCATGAATCACGATTAATTGGGATACTTAGCGGTAGTTGTGGTCGTTCGTTTTCGCCCGGGTTCGGGACGGTCATGTGTATTATTAAGTTTTCTTGTTTCATGTATTTTGTAAGTATATTTCTCTGTTATATTAATAAAAATGTATGTATTGTATTTTTTTGTATGTTACTTGAGTGAGGATTTACATTAGTTACGGAGGTGAGGTCTTTCATGGGTTCACTCTGGGTGGCCAGTGGTTTGTCGACACGCAGGCGGTGCCGGCTGTGTGAGGTGCCCGTGCTCCTGGGTCGGCCTTGTAAGGATTTACACGGTGACGGCTGCGATACTGGGAGTAGGTGGTGGAATGCCGGTGACCGACGTTGTTATCGCCAAGGGTTGTGCAGGGTCCGCCGATCTGTGTGTGCTTTAGGATGCATTGTGGGTGTCCAGTGACGGGAGGTACCGCGTAAGTTTCTACGTATATTACTATGTACGCCTTTGATGATGTGACTTATGTGCAGAACATATTTATTGTGTGTGATTCATGATATCTGCTGTGGTTTATGTGTCTTGTGTTTAGCTTAGTTAGCAGTTGCTTGGGAGATACATGTAATCATCTAGGGTTTGTTATTATGATAAGTGGCACTTGCAGGTTGAAACAACACAGCATTAAAGTTGCAACGTCCTGCCCGCTCTATCATTGGTCATCCTACATATTATTATTATTATTATTATTATTATTATTATTATTATTATTATTATTATTATTATTATTATTATTATTATTATTATTATTATTATTATTATTATTATTATTATTATTATTATTATTATTATTATTATTATTATTATTATTATTATTATTATTATTATTATTATTATTATTATCATTATTATCATTATTATTATCATTATTATCATTATTATTATTATTATTATTATTATCATTATTATCATTATTATCATTATTATCATTATCATCATTATCATCATTATCATCATTATCATCATTATTATTATTATTATTATTATTATTATTATTAATAATAATAATATTATCATTATTATTATAAACCATTTTTTTTTTTTTACATATTTCAGTTCCTTAAAGTAATAGGGTGTATATAAGCGTTTTGCCTGCATTTCTGAGTTTTGGTGCATAAAAACCTGAAAACCACCTAAATAACAAGTTTTGTTACTTATGTTTCGTTTCACTATATCGGCATAGTGTCATCGATATTATCATTTTGAAGCGTAACAAAATAAAATGACTTCAATATACAACATTTTAAATTGAGATAGTTTTTGTTTTCATAAAAAGAAAACTTTAGATATATGTATATAAGACATTTTTAACAAATATTGTGTATGTTTTTGTTTTGCCTGCATTTCTTAGTTTTGGTGCATAAATGTTGGAAAACACCAAAACAATCCATTTTTATACATATTTCAGTTCCTTAAACAATTAGTGTCTATATACGCGCTCTACTTTGATTTCTATGATTGGTGCATATAAAGCTGGAAACTATTAAAATAACACGCTTTCGATTCTTTAATATTTCTTTTCTACATTGGCTTATTTTTATCAATCTTATAGATTTGATGCATAACAATGTAAAATTACTTGTGTATGGAAGATTTCAATCGAGATATTTTCTTTCATAAAACACCTTCAAAACACATAAATAAGACGTTTTAACAAATATAGTGTATAGACTTCTCTTGCTTGCATTTCTGAATTGTGGTTCCCAAATGATGGAAAACAACGAAATATCCTAGTTTTCTTCATATATCGCTTCCTTTAACAAATATTCTTTATATAGTTTTATTTTCTTGCATTTCTGAGTTTTACTGCATAAAAACCTGAAAACCAGCAAATTAACACGTTTTTGTTACTATTTTTCGTTTCTCTAGATCGGCATAGTTTCATCGTTTTTATAATTTTGAAGCGTAACAATGTAATATGACTTGAATATGCAAAATTTTCAATCGAGACATTTTTGTTTTCATAAAACACCTTAAAAACACATAAGTAAGACGTTTTAACAATTAATGTGTATAATCTTGTTTCGCCTGCCATTATGAGTTTTGGTGAATAAAATGCTTGAAAACACCAAAACAACCCTTTGTTTTTTTTACATATTTCAGTTCCTTAAGCAAATAGTGTGTAATCATACGAGGCATGCGACACCCGGCCGCCGCCTCCTCTCAGCGGCGTATCATTTTATTGCTCCTCCCTGTAATTGCCTTTATAAAGTGTGGCGGCTCACCCACAGACGCCGCCTCGCCATAGTCTCCTTTCGAGCATTCCCTGCACGCTCTAACCTTTCCCTGGCCTCTTCCTTATCTCCTCTTAGCTTCCTTGGCATTCTTTCAGTCCTAGTCTCTTCATTATCTCTTTCCTATCTTCTTCTCTTAGTCTTCCTTCCTCTTCTTCCTCTCAGTAGGTTTTAAGCTTTTCCCTAATATCTTCCCTATCTTCCACTTTTCTTTCACTATCTAATCCTCCTTTCCTTCTTCCTCCTCCCTTAAAGTAAAGAAAATGGATATTCATGACTCATTCAGGAGAATCTAATCATGGTGGGGGATTACATGTCAATACTCTGGAATATGAGGCTTGGGGAGAATTAGCAGGGGCTACCAACCTGGGGTATGTACCTTGCTGAGTGAGATAAGGCAGCAGTGAAGGTCTGTGTGTGGGTGCAGCGGCGCGGCTTATGGATGGAGTAGTACCTTGAGGTTGAGGTCTGTAGCTGCCAGGCTCATCTCTGCTCCTCGAATTCTTGGATATATATGGATTTCTTTTGATATTTGCCCAGTTTTTGCATAAACGAAATTCTGAACACTGTTTTTCAAGTACACTCCGGAGCTTAATCACACCCATTGTGTTGATTATACACGGTTGACATTCCTCTATGTCAAAATACCATTTGTCATCATTTCCTGATCCGAGCGTAAACTCTGCTTCTGTTTTTACAATACTTATTCCATTCTTTTCTCGCCACTCAAGTAGCTGTTCATTGTAATGTTTAGTTTTAGCCTGAATTTCTTGAGGCTCTGGAACTGGCACCACTTGACACACAAAATTTTTTATTTCACAATTTTATTTCTTTGAAGTCACTGATTAAGCATCTTAAATGATCTAGAATTACTTCAGGGGGTAACGTATCCAAGATATCATGTAATCTTCCAAGAAGGACACACTCGGACGGAAGAGTATGTAATTTTTCATTCAAGCAGCTTCTTAATAAGTCTATATTTGCACGTGTTACAGTCTTCACAACACAATTGTCGTTCAGGTTGGAGAGAAGAACTCGTGGTGTGTTAGTGTCCCCCAAGGGTATTGTAGCATGTGAAGTTGTATCCTGTCGTCTGTTGTTTTTTAATGTTCTCTTGTTCTAAATCACTGATACGCTGTTGGAGGAGCTGAATTAACGAGTAAGCTGTTTTTACCTGTGCATTTAACAGCTCTTCTTCCTTGTCCTTTGTTACAAGCTTAGACATGAGTGTTTCTATATCTTTAGCCATATCTCGTAGCTGAGTCCTTCCCCAATCGTTGCTTTCGTCTTGGCTGCTACAAGGCGGGAATGCGGTGTGTCGTCTGCTGCAGAGGGTTGTTGCGTATTGTCTGCTGTGGGTGTTTGAGATAGGAGGAAGTCATGAGATGTGTCAGTTGGTTGTGCATTTTCGCTGTGGGGAAGTTGTGCTTTATTACCGGGCATCAGCTGTGTTTCCTGAGTGGATGTGGCCTCAGTTGCTACGGCCACAGGTATAGGGTCATTGTGGAGAGGCTGCTGCACGTCTATCACGGGCTGTGTGTCGTGTTTAAATGGATGGCTGCGTTTTAATTATGATCATTTCTATGAGCTGATCCTTGTTGACCCACACTTTTGTTATTCCCAATTCCCGGCATCGCTTCTGGAGATCAGTCTTATTGAATTTTTTGTCCAGATATTCTCTTGTTGGAAACTGTGGCGATGATTGTTGGTTGTGCTGTTCATGCCTCATTTGTATTATTTGCCTTGTTTCTTGATATGTATGGCAGTCTGGTGACATGTTTGTGTCTTTAGTCACTTGTATTGCGTTTGTAGGCAGGTGGTCAACAGAGTAGTGTGCTTTACAGTGCTTAACTGAATCGATAGTTAAGTTTGTACTGCGGTTCAAGAGGGGGGTGTCTTAGGAAAAAGGCTATAGATATTCAACCTTAAGATACGTCTAAGTCCAAAAATCCCTGTCTTCATCTATAGCTCTACTCCATGTATGCACACTTACGCGCCTGTATGTATCACTAGTAACGTCCTGGGACCTGTAATTCCACAGGTATTTGGGGGAAATACCAGGAGCACCACCCCCAGGTGTTGTTGTTGTGTTACAGAGAGAGAGAGAGAGAGAGAGAGAGAGAGAGAGAGAGAGAGAGAGAGAGAGAGAGAGAGAGAGAGAGAGAGAGAGAGAGAGAGAGAAACCTTAACTTACTCCAAAAAAACAAACCATTACGATAATTATACGTACACACCAAACAAAAAGATAGCAGAAAACAAGAGAAATTAATGCAACAAACATTTTTCCATCACTTACTACCATTACTCATTATTACGATCATTTTTACCACAACACCAAACAATGAAGACCCGAACAAAACCCATGACCAATTAATATATAACCTCCACGGCTTCCTTTCCCCAACAGGTAATGGGATATGGAGGTCACACCTGTCCATACCTGCCCTCACCTGTCCATACCCGTCCATACCTGTCCTCACCTGTCCTCACCTGTCCACACCTTACCTCACCTGTACACACCTGTCGTCTTTATATATATCTATACTTGTCCATACCTTACTTCTCTTATCCACAGCTGTCTTCACCTCACCTGTCCTCGTGGCGCATTTATTGACACACAGACACACACCTGTCACACACACACACACACACACACACACACACACACACACACACACACACACACACCACACCTGTCACACACACACACACACACACACACACACACACACACACACACACAGATAGATATATTTATAGACCACAAAAATGCATTTCACTATAATTTTGAACACACAGACAGACAGACAGTACAAATCACACACACACACACACACACACACACACACACACACACACACACACACACACACACACACACACACACACACACACACACACACACACACACACACACACACACACACACACACACACACACACACACACACACACACACACACACACACACACACACACACACACACACACACACACACACACACACACACACACACACATCTATTACTGGAAAATCAAACCAATAACAGGTGAACAATAAAGAAGAGTGGCGAGCCAGTGAGCCAATGAGAAAAGGACATACACACATACATACATAAAAAAAAATAACATAAACAAAGGAATTATGACTTATGGTAAGAAAAAGTAACAACAAAAGTAAAACTCTGAATAAGAAAGTAAAAGTGGAAATAGCATAGAGGAATTATGTCTAAGGGTAAGAAAAAACAAAAATGAAAATAACGTAAACAAAGGAATTATAGCTAACGGTAAGAAAAAGACAACGAAAGTAAAAATATTAATAAAAAAAGTGAAAATGAAAATAGCATAGAAGAATTATGACTAAAGGTAAGAAAAAGAACAATAAAGATAGAAACATTATTAACTCCTTTAGTACTGGGACGCATTTTTATTTTGAGTTTCGGGTGTGATTAGACGATTTTATTGACATTAGGAAGGATCAATGGATCTCATAACATTAATGGCCAGAGTCTTCACTATTTTAATCCCCACGTAAGATCCTGAAGCTGTATAAAATCACCAAATAGTAAGCAGAATGAATATGGAAACATGTCCTGTACTGAAGTGTTCAAAATTAAAAAGAAAAAAAAAAACATGAATAATGATTGGGGCAACAAAACTAAAAACAAAGTAGATACATGAAAAAAATAATAGGTAGCAAAAATGAATAAATAACAAATAAGAAGGAACAGAAGACGCCAGTAACGAAAGAGAATATCCGTAAGTACGAGAAGAAGTAAGATGAAACAAAAAGACAAAGACAAAGAAGTGGGCATGTGAAGTGAAAATAACATAAATAATAGTAAAAATTGATAAATAGCAAATGAGAACTAACAGAAGATTATAAAACAGTAAAAGAGAATACGCATAATAAAAAAGAGACCAAAAGGTAGAGAAGAAAAAAAGAAAGCCTCAAAATAATGTAAATAATAGAAGAAGGAGAGTAGGATGAAGAGTTGGGGTGATGGTTGGGGGGTGGGAGGGAGTGTAGGGATGAAGGTGGAGGTGAGGGAAACGGGGGTGATGGAGGGGAGGATGGGAGGGAGTATGGGATGATGATGGGAGAGGATGGGAGGGAGGGATGATGATAAGGGGGAAGGAGTGATAATGAGGGGTGGGTTTGAGGGAGATGGGGAGGTGGACAGGAGGGAAGGTGGGATGGAGATAATGGTTCTGGGTAAGAATAGGAGGCCGTGTGGGGATGATGGTGGAGGGGAGGGAAGAGGAGGGAGGGACAACGTAAATTTGATGGAAAGGAAAATTATACACGTTTTTTCAAGTGAGGAAATTATACCGAGTAATGTATGAGAGAGAGAGAGAGAGAGAGAGAGAGAGAGAGAGAGAGAGAGAGAGAGAGACAGCTCTTATTTAGCTGGAGCCTACAGGTAAGAGTCATTGGCTTCGTGTTAGCTCTGCTGTGTTAATTGAAGTTCAAGCCACTCTCTAATATGTGAGTGGAACGTTAAGTAGACGATAATCACATGGGCTGAGTCGCCAAATTAATTTGTTGAGTTAGTATGGTTAGGTAAAGTTAGATTAACCCCTTCAGTACCATGACGCGTTTCCATATTCATTCTGCTTACTGTCTGATGATCCTGTACATCTTCCCAAACTCATGTGGGGATTAGAATAATGAGTCTAGCCAATATTCTAAGTTAAATTAGGTTAGGTTTGGCAAGGTTAGGTTAAATTATTTCAAGAAAAGTTAGGTTAGGTAAAGGTTAAGTTAGATTGGGTTAGGTTAAGTAAAGTTGGATTAAATAAAGGTAAGGTTAGGTTAGGTTTAATAAGAGACAGGTTAGATTAGGTTAGGTTAATTAAGAAAAAAACAGGTTAGGTTAGATTGGGTTAGATTAAGTAAGGCTGGGTTAAATAAAGGTAAGGTTAGGTTAGGTCTAATAAGAGATAGGTTAGGTTAGGTTAGGTTAGGTGAAGTTGCGTTAATAGGTTACCGCTCAAATCCTGCCTGTCGAGAAATGCGTCCCATTTGATATGTTGTAATTTTTTTTATTTATTCATTTTTTTTTATTTCCGTGAGCTAAGTGTAAGAAACAAACTTTTTTGAAGAACAACCCGCTAATTGGTGCCCTCTCTTCAAGGCAGAGGGCAGAGGAGCTTATAAAGTCTTGTGGCAAAGTAGCTCTTACACAGAGTCACTTTTTCAAGGAGCTCCAGTCAAGGGCATGGAGCACAGGCGCCGCAAGTGTTTAATGTAACACCAACACCACAACTGGAATCAAGTTATCATTAAATCTTATTCCTGCAATATGAAACATTTCTCTACATTAAAAGCCTTGTATGGAATCTTTGTCAGTACCGTGAAGGAAAATCGTTAAAAAGAATATATTTTGAACTCTTTAAATGGAACAGTGTGTGTGTTTAATAGTAATACCACCATTGGAATTAAGTCTTCATTTAACCCTATTCTTATAATATGAAGCAGTTCTATACATTAGAAGTCTTGTATGTAATCTTTGTCAGGAAAATTAAGTTAAAAAGAATATAATTTTGAACTTTTTAAATGAACAGTGTGTGTTTAATAGCAGCACCACCGTTGGAATAAGGACATTGTTTAATCCTACTCTTATCATCTTATGGTATGAAACACTTGTCTACATTAGAAGCCCTTTACGGAATCTTTACCAGCAATGTGAAGGAAAATTTAGTTAAAAGATAGATCTTCCAAACTCACTCTCTCTCTCTCTCTCTCTCTCTCTCTCTCTCTCTCTCTCTCTCTCTCTCTCTCTCTCTCTCTCTCTCTCTCTCTCTCTCTCTCTCTCTCTCTCTCAGCCATCTCCTGCCCCAAGGACTGTCACTGGATGCTGTTTACCGCTATCTTCTAGCTCATAACGTTCTGGAGGAAATGTTATTAAGATATCCGGGATTTTGTGGATATTAACCCTTTGCCCTGTGTGGCATTTATTAAGGTTTTGATAATATAAACTCTTTGCCCTGCATGGCATTGTTTGCCTGTGTGTGTGTGTGTGTGTGTGTGTGTGTGTGTGTGTGTGTGTGTGTGTGTGTGTGAATGTGGGTGCTCCATGCTGGCTGCATTGCTAATATGTATAATGTATTGTGTTGCCTGGCGCAATTGCGCAATAAATTAATCAAATCAAATCAAATCTCTCTCTCTCTCTCTCTCTCTCTCTCTCTCTCTCTCTCTCTCTCTCTCTCTCTCTCTCTCGCGCTTGTAAACAAACAGTGGATGAGTGCTCCTCACTTTTCCTGGGTTTTGAGGCTTCTGTACACTCCCCCAACACAACAGTACAAGGCAAACAGCACATAAGCATAGTAAGAACGTGTTGGCAGCGATTGACAAGGTGTTGGGTTTTTTAACTTTGTCGTTTTTACCTCTGAAATAAAGGTAGGCTACTCCTCCCTTGACAAATTTTACTGGGTTGACCCATGCGCACTGAGCAGCAATTGACGTCATGTTACCTAGGCAACGACAACGCCAACTAGGCGACCCATATCCACTGATACTGCATAACATCAAAGCAGTTAGTACCAGACTCACTTAACAGCGTCCTACCAGCATGACTGTATTTTAACGAAAAATCTGTATTTTCTGAGTTACTAAAGGAAATACAAACCCAAAACGCACTTTCTAAGATTTTATTTTCTTTGTGTCGGCTGTTGTCGCGTTCATTTACACAAAAAACATAATATTTAGAGCAAAAAAAAGAGGTCTTCCACCAAATATTTTTTTCTAGACTTTTAATATGTTGTTTTATAAGCCTTTAGGAGTAATTTGCACAAGAAATCATTTGTTTTGCAATTTTCTCCTGGTCAAACCATATATTGACTGGACTAATAATTTTGTTATGATATCAGGTTATAAGATTTTTCGTTATGATGGTGGACGTGGTGGAGGAGTATGTGATTATGTGAAAGATGTTCTAACAGTTAATGTGATAGAAGGCGTTGAGGACGTATCGTTAACAATACAGTGTCGCAAATCACCAGCAATCATGGTAGGATGTGTCTATAGACATTCCAAGGCTCTTATCGCCTCTTTTAATTACATACAAAATGTTTTCAAAACACTATGTTTAAAGAATAAGGCATTGTACATTTCTAGGTGATTTTAACGACAACTAACTTTTTAAGGATATCAAATGACTAAGCTTATAAAGAGCAGCAAATTGACACAGTTGGTCAATAAACCAACTAGAGTTACACATACATCCTCGACGCTGATGAATTTAATCATAACCAACAAGCCCAGTGCTGTCCTCTCATGTGATGTTGTTCCGCAGGAGATAGCCGACCATGATCTCACCAGTATCACTGTTGATATTAAAAAAAACAAGAGGTTGCCTATCATTAGGACTTTTCGACATCTCGGTGAATATACTAAAGATAATTTTTGTTTTAAACTATTTGAAAAACACGGAAAAATTTAATATTATTTTATACACAGACGACGTCAATATACAATTTGATGTTTTTACTTCTACTTTTATCAGATGCTTGGATGCTTGTGCTCCCTATGTTACCAAGCAAATTAAACATTCATTTGCACTATGGATGACTGACTGTCTGCGTGAGGCAATGAATCTTAGAGATGACACTAAGAAAAAACTTCAGTCTGATAGATATATCATTGCTCTTCAGGAACCATATAAACATGAAAAGAAGCGAGGGAATAAAGCACTATAACGGATAGAAATTTTTCATTATAATTTTTGTATTTATTTTTTCTATATTCTTTTATTTTTTCATTTATTTATTTAATCATTTACTTGTGTGTGTGTCTGTGTGATTTTAGTGATAAAGTCAACAAGGATGAACCAACACCTAAAAAAAAAAGACAAACACACACACAGGAAAATACTATTAAATGAAGACAAGGACCTTTTGAAAACTCCTGATTTAAGAGCAAAAGCATTTAAAAATACTAACCTAACAAATTGCCTGTCTTCAGCTAGCTCTTACAATTAATTCATCGCAACGTTGCACCTTCAGACCTCTCCTATACTCCCTACATCCGTGACCTGCCTCTCTACTCAGGACAAAACAAGCCTTCTCGCTACCTCACTGAATACTCCCTCCTGAGCTACACTGCCGAGCTTGTCCACCTTAGTATTATTAATGTTAGATGGTTGATGCTTGCACTGACACTTCGCATATTAATTATCCACACACACACACACACACACACACACACACACACACACACACACACACACACACACACACACACACACACACACACACACACACACACACACACACACACACACACACACACACACAGTGAGGGAGCGTTATGAGGCTGGCAGGAGGTGGTCTGTGGTGAAGAGGAGCGTTATGAGGCTGGCAGGAGGTGGTCTGTGGTGAAGAGGAACGTTATGAGGCTGGCAGGAGGTGGTCTGTGGTGAAGAGAGCGTTATGAGGCTGGCAGGGGTGGTCTGTGGCGTTATGAAGAGGGGTGGTCTGTGGTGAAGGCAGTTATGAGGCTGGCAGGGGGTGGTCTGTGGTGGAGGGAGCGTTATGAGGCTGGCAGGGGGTGGTCTGTGGTGGAAGGAGCGTTATGAGGCTGGCAGGAGGTGGTCTGTGGTGGAGGGAGCGTTATGAGGCTGGCAGGAGGTGGTCTGTGGTGAAGGAGCGTTATGAGGCTGGCAGGAGGTGGTCTGTGGTGAAGGGAGCGTTATGAGGCTGGCAGGAGGTGGTCTGTGGTGGAGGGAGCGTTATGAGGCTGGCAGGAGGTGGTCTGTGGTGAAGGGAGCGTTATGAGGCTGGCAGGGTGTGGTCTGTGGTGGAGGGAGCGTTATGAGGCTGGCAGGGGTGGTCTGTGGTGGAGGGAGGGTTATGAGGCTGGCAGGGGTGGTCTGTGGTGAAGGGTCTGTGGTGAAGGAAGCGTTATGAGGCTGGCAGGGGTGGTCTGTGGTGGAGGCAGCGTTATGAGGCTGGCAGGGGTGGTCTGTGGTGGGAGGGTTATGAGGCTGGCAGGGAGTTGTCTGTGGTGAAGGGAGCGTTATGAGGTTGGCAGGGGGTGGTCTGTGGTGGAGGGAGGATTATGAGGCTGGCAGGGGTGGTCTGTGGTGGAGGGAGCGTTATGAGGCTGGCAGGGGTGGTCTGTGGTGAAGGGAGCGTTATGAGGCTGGCAGGGGTGGTCTGTGGTGGAGGGAGGTTATGAGGCTGGCAGGGGTGGTCTGTGGTGAAGGGAGCGTTATGAGGCTGGCAGGGGGTGGTCTGTGGTGGAGGGAGGGTTATGAGGCTGGCAGGGGGTGGTCTGTGGTGGAGGAAGGAGAGGCTGGCAGGGGTGGTCTGTTATTATGAGGCTGGCAGGGGTGGTCTGTGGTGAAGGAAGCGTTATGAGGCTGGCAGGGGTGGTCTGTGGTGGAGGGAGGTTAGGGCTGGCAGGGGTGGTCTGTGGTGAAGGGAGCGTTATGAGGCTGGCAGGGGGTGGTCTGTGGTGGAGGGAGGGTTATGAGGCTGGCAGGGGTGGTCTGTGGTGGAGGGGAGCGTTATGAGGCTGGCAGGGGTGGTCTGTGGTGGAGGGAGGTTATGAGGCTGGCAGGGGTTATGAGGCTGGCAGGGGTGGTCTGTGGTGGAGGAGGGTTATGAGGCTGGCAGGGGTGGTCTGTGGTGGAGGGAGGTTATGAGGCTGGCAGGGGTGGTCTGTGGTGGAGGGAGGGTTATGAGGCTGGCAGGGGAGGTCTGTTAGGGAGGGTGAGGCTGGCAGGGGTGGTCTGTGGTGGAGGGAGGTTATGAGGCTGGCAGGGGTGGTCTGTGGTGGAGGGAGGTGGCTGGCAGGGGTGGTCTGTGGTGGAGGGAGGTTATGAGGCTGGCAGGGGTGGTCTGTGGTGGAGGGAGGTTATGAGGCTGGCAGGGGTGGTCTGTGGTGGAGGGAGGTTATGAGGCTGGCAGGGGTGGTCTGTGGTGGAGGGAGGTTATGAGGCTGGCAGGGGTGGTCTGTGGTGGAGGGAGGTTATGAGGCTGGCAGGGGTGGTCTGTGGTGGAGGGAGGTTATGAGGCTGGCAGGGGTGGTCTGTGGTGGAGGGAGGTTATGAGGCTGGCAGGGGTGGTCTGTGGTGGAGGGAGGGTTATGAGGCTGGCAGGGGTGGTCTGTGGTGGAGGGAGGGTTATGAGGCTGGCAGGGGTGGTCTGTGGTGGAGGGAGGTTATGAGGCTGGCAGGGGTGGTCTGTGGTGGAGGGAGGTTATGAGGCTGGCAGGGGTGGTCTGTGGTGGAGGGAGGTTATGAGGCTGGCAGGGGTGGTCTGTGGTGGAGGGAGGTTATGAGGCTGGCAGGGGTGGTCTGTGGTGGAGGGAGGTTATGAGGCTGGCAGGGGTGGTCTGTGGTGGAGGGAGGTTATGAGGCTGGCAGGGGTGGTCTGTGGTGGAGGGAGGGTTATGAGGCTGGCAGGGGTGGTCTGTGGTGGAGGGAGGTTATGAGGCTGGCAGGGGTGGTCTGTGGTGGAGGGAGGTTATGAGGCTGGCAGGGAGGTCTGTGGTGGAGGGAGGTTATGAGGCTGGCAGGGGTGGTCTGTGGTGGAGGGAGGTTATGAGGCTGGCAGGGGTGGTCTGTGGTGGAGGGAGGTTATGAGGCTGGCAGGGGTGGTCTGTGGTGGAGGGAGGATGAGGCTGGCAGGGGTGGTCTGTGGTGGAGGGAGGTTATGAGGCTGGCAGGGGTGGTCTGTGGTGGAGGGAGGGTTGGAGGGAGGGTATGAGGCTGGCAGGGGTGGTCTGTGGTGGAGGGAGGGTTTTGAGGCTGGCAGGGGTGGTAACTCCAGGAGAGGTACTTACGGGGATGTAGGCAGTGCTGCAGACTGAGTGATTCCCCGTGTCCTCTCTTCCCGGTTCCCTTTGTGGTCTCATTTATACAATTGAGCAGCTGCAGCCTGCCCTCTAAAGACAACTTCTACTACTTCCTACACTACACTACAACACCTTACACTTTTACACTCTCTTCAAATCAAAATTTAATAATGGCTTCACCACGCCCTGCCTCGGAGTCCCCTCTGGGAGGGACCATAAATGTCCCCAGGTCGGACTGCCCCTCTGCTGTCGACCTTGGGTGTCTTGACACTTCATCTAATACTTTCACTATCAATTTCTGCAACATTCGTGGCCTTCGTTCTAATTTTCAATCTGTGGAACACCACCTCTCCTCTACTAAACCTCATCTTCTCTTCCTAACCGAAACACAGTTGTCTGTGACTACTGACAGCAGCCCCTTTTCTGTTCCCTCCTACTTGCTCTATCCTCATTTTCAATCCAAAGCTGGATGTTGCGCATACGTGCGTAACGACACCACTTGCTCTCGTGCCCACAATCTTGAATCTTCAGAATTTTCTACCATCTGGCTAAGACTTCAATGTCACTCTCTAACTAAATTCATCTGTGCTGTATACCTCTCACCTAATTCCTCTGACTATGTAAAATTCTTTGACTATTTGACTTCCAAGGTGGAGCACATCTTATCTCACTTTCCTTTGCTGAGATCTCCATTTTAGGGATTTCAATGTTCACCACCAGCTTTGGCTTTCATCTTCTTTCACTGACCAACCTGGTGAACAAACCTTCAACTTTGCTATCCTTCATGACCTAGAGCAGCTAGTGAAGTTCCCTACCCGTATTCCTGACCGCCTTGGAGACACGCCCAACATTCTTGATCTTTTCCTAACCTCCAACCCTTCTGCTTACTCTGTTAAACTTTCCTCTCCGTTGGGCTCCTCCGACCACAATCTAATTTCCGTTACCAGTTCTATCACTCCAGTGCAGCCTCAGGACCCGCCTAAGCGGAGGTGCTTCTGGCATTTTAACTCTGCTAAGTGGGAGGAACTAAGGCAGTACTATTCTGATTTCCCTTGGGATGATTATTGTTTTCATGTCAGAGATCCTTCTCTTTGTGCCGAGCGCATAACAGAGGTGATTATCTCTGGCATGGAGCTATACATTCCTCATACTTTCTCTAACCCTAAAGCTAAAAAGCCTTGGTTTAACTCTGCTTGTTCTCGTGCTGTCAATGATAGAGGCGGCTCACAAACGGTTCCGTAGCCATCCAACTGCTGAAACTCATGCCCTATATATTTCTGCCCGTAATCATGCCAAATCTATTCTCCAACTTACTAAAACTCTTTCATCAATAGAAAATGTCAAAGTCTTTCCAATTCTAACTCCTCTCGAGATTTCTGGCATCTAGCCAATAATATCTCTAACAACTTTACTTCTTCGTCTTTCCCTCCTTTACTTCATCCAGATGGCTCTACAGCTGTCTCTTCTTTTCTAAAGCTGAACTCTTCGCTCAAACCTTTGCTACCAACTCAACTTTGGATGATTCTGGGCATATTCCTCCTACTCCTCCACCCTCTGACTACTTCATCCCTAAAATTAAAATTCTTTATAAAGACGTTTTCCTGGCCCTCTCTGGCCTTGATTCTCGGAAGGCTTACGGTCCGGATGGAGTCCCTCCTGTTGTTCTCAAAACTGTGCTTCAGAACTCGCTCACTGCCTGGTCAAACTCTTTCATCTGTGTCTCTCTACTTCTATTTATCCTTCTTGCTGGAAGTTTGCTCACATTCAACCTGTCCCTAAAAAGGTGACCACTCCAATCCTTCTAACTACCGCCCTATAGCTTTGATTTCCTGCCTTTCTAAAGCCTTTGAGTCTATCCTTAATAGGAAGATAATGAGGCATCTATCAGCTCACAACCTTCTCTCTGATTGCCAGTATGGTTTCCGTAAAGGCAGATCTACTGGTGATCTTCTTACTTTCCTAACTGAATCTTGGTCATCCTCTTTTAGGGACTTCGGTGAAACCTTTGCTGTCGGCCTTGACATATCGAAAGCCTTCGATAGAGTCTGGCACAAATCTTTAATTTCTAAACTACCCTCCTACGGATTCTATCCTTCTCTCTGTACCTTCATCTCCAGTTTCCTTTCCGATCGTTCTATTGCTGCTGTAGTAGACGGTCACTGTTCTTCCCTAAAACTATCAACAGTGGTGTTCCACAGGGTTCTGTCCTATCACCCACTCTCTTTCTATTATTCATCAATGATCTCCTAAATCTGACTCAATGCCCTATCCACTCCTATGCTGATGATACCACCCTGCATTATTCAACAGCGTTCAACAGACGCCCAACCCAACAACAATTAAATGACTCAAGGCGAGATGCTATGGGACGCCTAACTTCTGATCTTTCACTTGTTTCTGATTGGGGCAGAGAAAACCTGGTTTTGTTCAATGCCTCAAAACTCAATTTCTACAACTATCTACTCGACATAACCTTCCAGACAACTATCCTCTCTTCTTCAATAACACTCAACTTCCCTCTCCTCTACATTAAACACACTCGGTCTATCCTTCACTAAAAATCTAAACTGGAAATTTCACATCTCTACTCTTGCTAAATCAGCTTCCAAGAAGTTAGGTGTCCTATGGCGTCTTCGTCCATTTTCTCTCCCTCCCAGCTGCTTGCTCTGTACAAGGGCCTTATCCGCCCGTGTATGGAATATGGCTCTCATGTCTGGGGGGGATCCACACACAGCTTTACTAAACAGGTGGAATCTAAAGCTTTTCGTCTTATCAACTCTTCTCCTCTAACTGACTGTCTTGATTCTTTAAGTCACCGCCGCAATGTTGCATCTTTATCTGTCTTCTACCGCTGTTTTCATGCTGTCTGCTCTTCTGAACTTGCTAACTGCATGCCTTCCCCCTCCTGCGGCCTCGCTGCACAAGACTCTCTACTTCTTCTCATCCCTATTCTGTCCATCTTCCTAATGCAAGAGTTAACCAGTATCTTCACTCCTTCATTCCCTACACTGGTAAACTCTGGAACTCTCTACCTGTGTCTGTATTTCCACCTGCCTATGACTTAAACTCTTTCAAAGAGGAGTGTCAAGACACCTCTTACGTTAACTGGACCCTCCTTTTAGATTTTTTGTTTTTCTCTTTATACTATTCCTCTTAACAGGGCCTGGCAACCAGCAGGATTTTTTTTTTTTCAACTTTGTTTTCCCTTGGCCAGTGCCCTTGTAATGTAAAAAAAAAAAAAAAACAACGTAGAGATCGAGGAAGACAACACCACAGAACATGTATTCGAACACTTACGAAACAATCTTAATAGAACCATACCCTACGATAATTCAGATCTATCCAGACTCGATTCTAATGTCATAGACAACACCATCACTGAAGAAGAAGTAAAAAAACAATAAAAAAGCTAAAGAAAATGAGTCCGGGAGAGAGTGGAATCAACAAAATAATTTTACCTCATCTTCCTGACACCGCCATCACAAGACTAACTAACATCTATAATAACACCCTCTCGGCTGGCTATTTCCCAGACACCTGGAAGCATGCTGTATTACGACTGATCCCTAAACAAGGCAAACCATCGCACAACCCCCAAAATTACCGCCCAATCTCCCTCCTGGAAGTACCCGGTAAGATACTTAAAAATCATAAATACTCGACTAAAAACTACTTACAATATCACAATTTGTATAACTTAAGTCAGTTTGGCTTTAGGAACAAGAGAGCACAACACATGCTCTCGCTATAATAATAACATAAAAATCGCTCAATTAAAAGGAGATACAGGACAGTGCCAAGTAATATTGAGAGATGTCACCAAGCCTTCGATCAAGTCTGGCACTGTGGATCAAAGTTTAAAATATTACAACTGCAGCTTCCCACCACAATAGCAAAATTCTCAGTGACTTTTTAGCAGACCGCACAGCCTCAATAAATACGAAAATTCGTCGGACCGCCTTTTAGCCTTAACTGCGGTGTGCCTCAAGGTAGTGTTTGTCCTACCCTATACACAATATACACTAATGACATGCCACATCCCAACAGGCACCTTAACATCAGTTATGCAGATGACATTACCCAAATCATCGGTTATGCATGTAAATCAAAAAATATGATGAACACACAAACGGAAAGAGAAATAAAAACCATAAATGTTTATGAATCTACATGGACAATAAAAACAAACCTAAACAAATTTACACCTTTCCACCTTGGAGCTAAAAAAAACAATTCCTCTAAATGTTAACGACGAACTAATAGAATTGAAGAATTATGGAAAATGCCTAGGACTAACCCTTACAACATCAGGTTACTGCAAACATATCGAGGAAAGGCGAAACATCGCGCTAGCAGCCCTCAAAAAGTTATACAGACTCCACAACATGTCTGAAAGAATAAAAACGCATCTCGTGAAAGCACTAATACTTCCTGTCTGGATTACACTCTTATCCCCATCCATACCCTAAGTAATAATCAACTAAGCAAACTACAAAAAGTACAAAACAAGGCCTTAGATACGCAACAAATCAAAGACATCCGTACACTATGACGACTATTCAAATACACGAACACACCAACACCACCTCTTAACATCAGACTTCACAACCATGCGAAAAGCCATCTGGAACAGATTAGAGGCTATCAATATTCAACCAAGAAATACTAGAGCGTCCACAGTCTTATACAGAAAAGTACCACAAAGACTTCCCAAAGCAGCATCAAGGCATGCAACACTACACCACACCAATCTACATATAACAGAAGCAGCTGCAGCAAGTGAAGATACACAATCCCTGAGTCAGTTACCTTAGAACAAAAGGCCACCTTAAGTAGACAAAGAAGCCTTGGAGAATTAAATGTAAGTAGTGCGTCACTGATGCATCAGCAAGACGTTGGAGTGACTTAGGGCTGCAGTTTTATAATACAAAAAACAAGGGGTGTCCAAATAACTTTACAGCAGAATATCTTGTTAAAGGAATTCAAAATAACACTTACAAATATAGATACACAAATAAAGAATATACAGAAGACCAGGTTTTGAGGAAAGCAGGCAAAGAGAATATAGAATTAACAAAGTGCTGGCTCGAGGCGGAACCAGATGAATACCGGTAAATAAGATGTGAGCTTGATCAGGAGCGTTCACCATTGCAAGGAAGGGATCCACGCCTCAGGAAAAAAATCACATCATTAATCGTAAACTGAAATTTTGTAACATAATTCCTGAACTGGAACACAAACAAGCAGTATCTTTCTAGCAATCCAGATCTTATTTTAGTTAATAGTCATGGGTTAAAATCGACTGATGAAATGAAAATTCCTGGATACAGAGTATACAAAGTCAATTATAGTGAAAATTTCTCTGATGGCTCTGCAGTTGCTGTAAAATATAACATTAAGCACAAACTGTATGATGATTTTGTTACTGATTTTCTCGCTACATAAAGAGAAACAAGCTTAGGATCAGTTATAACAGCCACCACCTATCTACCTTCCAGACGTCCGTATCTACCTTACCCAGATATGCACACACTTCTCAGTAATAACATTCCAACTTATATTCTGGTAGATTTTAATGCTAAGAACAATGTTTTTGGTAACAAAATAGTAATATTGTGGGAAAAAGTTTAACAAATATCATTAATCAAGGAAAGTTAATACATATCAGACCACATTTTTCAGCTTTTTTTCAATCAAAATTCGTCAACTAATCCAAATATTTTTTTTTCTAATAAACATCGTTATTTAAACAGGAAAAATAACTACTTCTGATAATTTTCCAGTTATATTTAAAGTCTCCACAACTCCACTCATTAATGAAAAACCAGAAATATATAGAATACATAGAGCTGACCGGGATTTGTTTCAACACAAACTAGATTCACAAACTGATGTCACAAATGTCGATGGCAATAATACAGTACAGCTGGAAAAGGCAACAATGAACTGGATAAAAGTAGTGAAAAACGCAATGAATGCAGCTACACCAAAGTCAACCCATCAGTTTATATGTCAATTAAAAGTAACACGTGAGATAAGGTATCTGGAGGGCCGGTTTATAAACCTAAAACAGTTTGCAGAAATGTTTGGTATATAGAGAATACTTAAGAATTGAAACTGAATTACGAGAACGGTAGAAGAAATCTTATAATAAAAACTGGAAGGAAAAATTAACTTTTATATCAAAGAACAGCTAAAATAGTAAACATTTCTGGAACAAAATCAAAACTTTAAAAGGAAAGAAGATAACTCACACAAACTACATGAAAGACACAGAGGGAAATAAATACTTTACAGATCAAGAAAAGAGTAACCTAATGGAAAAAAGGTGGAGATATGTTTTTAGAATCACGGAAGAGGAAGAAAGACATTTTGGTATCCAGCATTCAGACCATATTGATTGTTACATTAACATTAATATCAACAGAGTGAACACGTACCAAACAGTCGATATGAACACACTAAATAACGGAAACTATCACACAAGAGAAATCACCTTAAAGGAAATAAAATATTACATTACGAGATCTAAAAAGAAAGCTCCGGGCTGTACTAAAGTAAACATACAAATATTAGAGAAATGCATTGTTAAAACCATTGAACAACTAAAAAACGTCTTTAACGCATGTTTGACAACGGGATATTTTCCAAATGTCTTCAAACAAGCAATTATTGAATGTATACCTTAAAAAGACAAAAGTCTTGTAAATCCAATAAATTACAGTCCTATATCATTATTAGAAGTAGCAGGCAAGATCTTAGAAAGAGCCTTACTAGCAACATTAAATACATTTATATCTGAAAAAAATATATTAAAAGAAAGACAGCATGGATTTAGGCCATATAAAGGAACACCCACTGCAATTACAACTACGTATGAGACTGTTGCTCATGCACTAGCAGATAAGAAACAGGTATATCTGGTCTTAAGAGACGTTGCTAAAACTTTTGATAAGGTGTGGCATAATGGCCTTAAATATAAAGTATTGAGATGAGGAACTCCCTCACATTTCGGAAAAAAATACTGTGTACTTTCTTAGATAAGAGAAAAACAAAAATATTAAGTGGCGTCCCACAGGGCAGCGTTTTATCACCAACACTTTTACACTAATGACCTCCCTCTACCCGAATATGTTGCACAGACACAATGTATGCCGATGATATAGCCCAGATGATAACAACCGCAAGTAAATCCAAATCAATGATGAAAATAAAAGTTGAACGAGAGATCGAAAGAATAGATCAATTTGAAAAGAAATGGAAAATAAAGACTAGTGAAGAAAAGTTTAAGATTATACCTATGGCCCAATACAAATCAAAGAAAATTATTGGTAATGATAAAGAAATAGAAACTATCAAAGCTGGTAAACTTCTCGGGTTAAATGTTTCTTCTACTGGATTCGTTGGCTACATTAGCAAAGCCATAAACAAAGAGAAAGGATTCTAACAAAATTGAGTTTTTTATGCACCAAAATACACTCACACACAAAAGAGAAAAAAAAAACAGAGAAAAGCGAATATACACATTATTTGTCTAAGGAACTGAAAAGTGTAAAAAAATGGGTTATTTTGGTGTTTTCCATCATTTTACGCACCAAAACTCAGAAATGCAGGCAAAACAAGTATACAGACAATATCTTTTAAAAGTTATTATTTATAAGTTTTGGAGTTTTATGAAAATTTTGTATATACAAGTCGTTTTACATTGTTACACTTTAAAACGAGGAAATTAATGAAAATAATCCAATAGAGAAAAATGAAAGAGAAGTAACAAAAAAGAGATATTTTAGTGGGTTTCAGCTTTTTATGCACCAAATGCAGGTAAAACGCGTAATTACACACTATTTGTTTAAGGAACTAAAATATACAAAAAAAAAATTGTTGTTTACAGCATTTTATGCAACAAAACTGAGAAAAGCAGAGAAAACAAGTATATACACTATATTTGTTAAAACGTCATACTTATCTGTTTTTTAAATTTTCAGAAAAAAAACTATTTCGATTGAAATTTTTGTATATTCATGTCATTTTACATTTCTATGCCCTACGCCACAATGTCTCACGTCACCCTGCTCTACGCCACGCAGCAACTGCATGCTCTCCACCTCCAGTCTTACTCTGCCAAGCTCCACGATACGGTACGGCATGAATCTCAACATCAAAGCTGCTAGAACCGAAACAACACGCTGACACCGTCTCAAGCTGGTCAAGCCCGACACATCAAGCAGCCGCGATCCTCAACGCACCACGCTTGCACGATCGACACAACCGCTGCTCCACCGTCACAGGTATCACGCTCGGCGCTCTCTTCAGCACCACCGAGGCACGACTCAGCAGATGGCACGAGACACTGCAACGGCAGCTTCAACACCTGAAGCACAAGCACAAAAGCCACACACGAACACCGGGACAGTAACAGCAAAATTTCGTTCCTACTCCCTCGTCACTAGGGTGGGAGTATTGTAGTGTCCTTACACACACCATTTTCTTCCATACCACTCTTAAGTCCCATGCTCTATTCAATCACTCAACAAGTCACATTACACATTTTCCTAAAACTGTCTACTGACTACTAACTTCTTTTACTTTCCTCCACAGACATAACACATACATCCTTTTCCTTTTTATTTCGTCTCACACTTGCACATGTCACACATTTACATACACGCACACCAATACTAATACTAATAATACTAGTAATGACTACTGTGATTTTTTCTCAATGAACCAAGAAGGGTACTCACTCTGTTGCTTATCCCTTACGTGAAACAATAGCGCTTAGCTTTACAGGTACGTTTGGGCAAAGAATAGCGTTGTGAGGGAAGCCAGGCTAATAGCTCTTATAGGACTACATACGGAGGACTTTGCTCCCGTTTGAGCATCGTGAAGTGGCCAGTTACAATTTTATGCATCAAAACTCAGAAAAGCAGGCAAAACAAGTGTGTACACAATATTTGTTAAAAGTCTTCTTTATATATTTTCAAGGTGTTTTATGAATAAAAAAAAACTATCTCGATTGAAAATTTTGTATATTGAATTAATTTTACATAATTACACTTTTAAAACGAGAAAATTGATGAAAACAATCCATAACAGAGAAACGAAATGTAAGTAACAAACACGTGTTATTTTAGTGGGTTTTCAGCTTTTTGTACACCAAAGCACAGAAATGCAGGCAAAAAGCGTATAAGGAAATATATATATATATATATATATATATATATATATATATATATATATATATATATATATATATATATATATATATATATATATATATATATATATATATATTATTTTATTTTAGTGATTTACAACATTTTAGGCACAAAAAACTCAGAAAATCTGTCAAAACAAGTATATACATTATATTTGTTAAAACGTCTTAGTTATGTGTTTTTAAGGTGTTTTCTGAAAAAAAAAACTATCAATTAAGTCATTTTGCCTCATTGTCCTTCAAACCGATAAATCTGATGAAAAGAAGCTAAGAAAGAAAAAATAAATAAAAGTAACGAAAACGTGTTCATTTATTAGACTTAAGCTTTTCTGTACCAAAACACAGAAATGCATGCAAATCGCGTATATAAACACGATTTGTTTAAGGAACTGATATATGTAAAAAATGTGGTATTTTGGTTATTTCCAGCATTTTATGCACCAAAATTCAAAACATCTAGCAAATAATTTTCTAAACAATATATGTTAAACCGTCTTATTTATATGTCTTTAGGAGATTTATGAAAAGAAAAAAAATTATTTCCATTCATAATTTCGTATATTGAAGAAATTTTACATTGTTTCACTTTAAAACGAGAAAATTGATAAAAATAAGCCAATACAGAAAAATTAAATAGAAGTAAAAAAAATGTTATTTTATTGGTTTTGTGCTTTTTATGCAGCAAAACACAGAAATGCAGGAAAACGAGTATATACACGCTATTTGTTTAAGGAACTGAAGTATGTAAAAAATGGGTTATTTTGGTGTTTTCCAGCATTTTATGCACCAAAACTCAGCAAATGCAGTCAAAACAAGTATATAGAGAATATTTGTTAAAATTTCTCATTTATATGTTTTTAAGGATTCTTATAAAAAAGACACTATATCGATTGAAAATGTTACACATTAAATTCATTTGAAATTGATGAAATTAAGCCAAAATAGAGAAACGAAATAAAAGTAACAAAAACATGTTATTTTCGCGGTTTTTTGCTTTTTACACACTAAAACAAAGAAATGCAGGGAAAACGCGTATATAAACACTATTTGTTTAAATAACTGAAATATATAAACAAATGTGTTATTTTGGTGGTTTACAGCATTCCAGGCAAGGACACTCAAAAAAGCAGTCAAAAAAAAGTATATACATTATGGTTGTTAAAATGACTTATTTATATGTTTTTAATGTGCTTTATGAAAAAAAAAAAAACATAGATTGAAAAGACTGCGGGGTGCATTTTTCAGGGCCGGTGATGCTGAGGGAGCGGGCTTCATTGGGCGGGTGGGAAGGTAAAGTGCGGAAGAGTCCAGGTGGCGCCAGGGCACTCTAAAAAAGCGGCCGCACGGAACGATAGCCTGAAGGAACGGAAAGACTAGAAATAAATTTGAATCTGTGTGAATCTCTTAAAGGGAAAGAATAAAAAAAAACTGTTTAAATGACTGAAAATGTGTATCTCGTGGAAGAAAGTTGCAGGTGAGGTAAGATTTGGTGTATGTGTTTGTGTGTTTGTGGAAAGTAAAACTGAGCAGCAAATAGTGGGTGTCGCAGATGACTTGATATATAACACGATTTTACTTGGAAAAAAAATGTAATAGAAATAAAATAAGACGCCGAGAATATATCTATGCTATGAGGTAAAGATATGAGGGTTTCTGAAAGCCTTTGCGCCTGGCTGTAGCTGATCATTGGGAGGTAAGCGTCATGAGGCAGGCAGGAGGCAGCAGGCATAGTGAATATTATGAGGCTTGTTGAATATACTGGAGGAGAAGCAGGAAGGAATTTATGACGCTGGCAGGAGGTGGTATACAAGGAAGGAGAGCGTTATAAGGATGGCAGGAGGTGGTATAGAAGGAAGGAGAGCGTTATCAGGCTGGCAGGAGGTGGTCTGTGGTGAAAAGAAGAGTTATGAGGCTTGAAGGAGGTGGTCTGTGGTGAAGAGGAGCGTTATGAGGCTGGCAGGAGGTGGTCTGGAGGGAGGTAGAGTGTTTTGAGGCTAGCAGGAGGAGGTCTATAGGGAGGGAGAGCATTATGAGGCTGGCTGGAAGTGGTCTAGAAGGAAGGAGAGTGTTATGAGGTTGGTTGGAGGTGGTTTAGAGGATAGGAGAACGTTATGAGGCTGGCAGGAGGTGGTCTAGAGGGAGGGACAGCGTTATGAGGCCGGCGGGAGGCGGTTTAGAAAGAGGGAGAGCGTTATGAGGCTGGCAGGAGGTGGTCTACAGGGAAGGACAGCGTTAAGAGGCTGGCACGAGGTGGTTTAGAGGGAGGGACAGCGTTATGAGGCAGGCGGTAGGTGGTTTAGAGGGAGAGAGAGCGTTATGAGGCTGCCAGGTGGTGGTTTAGAGGATAGGACAGCGTTATGAGGCTGGCAAGAGGTGGTTTAGAGGGAGGAAGAGCTTTATGAGGCTGGCAGGAGGGAGTCTAGAGGGAGGGACAGAATTATGAGGCTGGCAGGAGGTGATTTAGAGGAGGAGAGCGTTATAAGGCTGGAAGGAGATGATATAGAGGGAGGGAGAGCGTTATGAGGCTGGCAGGAGGTTGTCTAGAGGGAGGGACAGCGTTATGAGCTGGCAGGAGGTGGTGTAGAGGCTTACATGAGGTGGTGTAGGAGGGAGCGTTATGAGGCTGGCAGGAGGTAGAGGGAGGGACAGCGTTATGAGGTGGTGTAAGGTGGTGTAGGGAGGGACAGCGTTATGAGGCTGGCAAGATGTGGTTTAGAGGGAGGGAGAGTGTTATGAGGGTGTCAGGTGGTGTAGAGGTAGGGACAGCGTTATGAGACAGGCAGGAGGTGGTCTAGAGGGAGGAAGAGCGTTATGAGGCTGGAAAGAGGTGGTTTAGAAGGAGGAAGAGAGTTATTAAGCTTGCAGGAGGTGGTTTAGAAGGAGGGAGAGCGTTATGAGGATATCAGGTGGTGTAGAGGGAGGGACAGCGTTATAAGGCTGGCAGGAGGTGGTCTAAAGGGAGGGAGAGCGTTATGAGGCTGTCAGGTGGTGTAGAAGGAGGGACAGCGTTATGAGGCTGGCGGGAGGTGGTCTAGAGGGAGGGAGAGCGTTATGAGGCTGCCAAGTGGTGTAGAGGGAGGAACAGTGTTATGAGGCTGGCAGGAGGTGGTCTTTAGGGAGGGAGAGCCTTATGAGGCTGGCAGGAGGTGGTTTAGAGAGAGGGAGAGCGTTATGAGGCTGTCAGGTGGTGTAGAGGGAGGGACAGCGTTATGAGGCTGGCGGGAGGTGGTCTAGAGGGAGGGAGAGCGTTATGAGGCTGACAGGAGTTAGTTTATAAGGAGAGAAAGCGTTATGAGGCTGGCAGGAGGTGGTTTAGAGGGAGGGAGAGCGTTATGAGGCTGTCAGGTGGTGTAGAGGGAGGGACAGCGTTATGAGGCTGGCAGGAGGTGGTCTAGAGGAGGAGAGCGTTATGAGGCTGTCAGGTAGTGTAGAGGAGGAACAGCGTTATGAGGCTGGCAGGAGTTGGTCTAGAGGGAGGGAGAGCGTTATGAGGCTGTCAGGTGGTGTAGAGGGAGGGACAGCGTTATGAGGCTGGCAGGAGTTGGTCTAGAGGAGGGAGAGCGTTATGAGGCTGGCAGGAGGTGGTTTAGAGGGAGGGAGAGCGTTATGAGGCTGGCAGGAGGTGGTTTAGAGGGAGGGAGAGCGTTATGAGGCTGTCAGGTTGTGTAGAGGGAGGGACAGCGTTATGAGGCTGGCGGGAGGTGGTCTTGAGGGAGGGAGAGCGTTATGAGGCTGGCATGTGGTCTAGAGGGAGGGAGAGCGTTATGAGGCTGGCGGGAGGTGGTTTAGAGGGAGGGACAGCGTTATGAGGATGGCAGGAGGTGGTTTAGAAGGAGGGACGGCATTATGAGGCTGGCGGGAGGTGGTCTAGAGGGAGGGAGAGAGTTATGAGGCTGGCAGGTGGTCTAGAGGAAGGGATAGCGTTATGAGGCTGGCAGGAGGTGGTTTAGAGGGAGGGAGAGCGTTATGAGGCTGGCAGGTAGTCTAGAGGAAGGGATAGCGTTATGAGTCAGGCAAGAGGTGGTCTAGAGGGAGAGAGAGAGCGTTATGAGGCTGGCAGGAGTTGGTCTAGAGGGAGGGAGAGCGTTATGAGGCTGGCGGGAGGTGGTTTAGAGGGAGGGAGAGCTTTATGAGGCTGGCAGGAGGTAGTTTAAAGGGAGGGAGAGCTTTATGAGGCTGGCAGTCGGTTTAGAGGGAGGGAGAGCGTTATGAGGCTGGCAGGAGATGGTCTAGAGGGAGGGAGAGCGTCATGAGGCTGCTGGGAGGTGGTTTAGAGGGAGGGAGTGCTTTATGAGGCTGACAGGTGGTTTAGAAGGAGGGAGAGCGTTATGAGGCTGGCAGGTAGTCTAGAGGAAGGGATAGCGTTATGAGGCTGGCAGGAGGTGGTTTAGAGGGAGGGAGAGCGTTATGAGGCTGGCAAGAGGTAGTTTAAAGGGAGGGAGAGCTTTTTGAAGCTGGCAGGTGGTTTAGAGGGAGGGAGAGTGTTATGAGGCTGGCAGGTAGTCTAGAGGATGGGATATCGTTATGAGGCTGGCAGGAGGTGGTTTAGACGGAGGGAGAGCGTTATGAGGCTGGCAGGAGGTGGTTTTGAGGAAGAGATAGCGTTATGAGACTGGCAGAAGGTGGTTTAGTGGGAGGGAGAGCGTTATGAGGCTGGCAGGAGGTGGTTTGAAGGGAGCGAGAGCTTTATGAGGCTGGCAGGTGGTTTAGAGGGAGGAAGAGTGTTATGAGGCTGGCAGGTAGTCTATAGGAAGGGATATCGTTATAAGGCTGGCATGAGGTGGTTTAGAGGGAGGGAGAGCGTTATGAGACTGGCAGGAGGTGGTCTAGAAGGAGAGACAGCATTATGAGAGTATCAGGAGGTGGTCTAGAGGACGGCACCGGTATCCCGTCTACTCGCAAGGACCGGCCTGAGGATAATCCACTGCGCGGGGAAGAAAATGAAGGACATCGTTACTAACAACCCTCCACGAGCAGAAAACGAGGACAGCGTTATCTACAAGATACCGTGCAGTGGATGTTCGTCGTCTTATATTAGCGAAAGAAAACACACCACCCACTTCGACTACACTACAACATCATCAGCAACAACAAGAACAACTACAACAAAAACAACAACAACAAGTCAGACATACACAAGAAAGTACTGCTACATACCAAGAATCACAAGAAGAAATAAACACCTAAGTAGAAAGTACAAGAAACTCACTCCATTGCAAAGACATACACCTCGAGTTCTACAGCAAAATTAGTAAAGGATGGCCAAAACACATAACAGTAGACAAACTCATGAAAGGAATAGAAGATGGAATCTATAAATTCACTTACAATGAGCCACTAATCCAGCCCCACGAATTAATGAGACACATAAAAAAGGGTGACATTACATTCGAAGAATGTTGGAACACCGTTGATGACGGTGTTTTTCGTAAAATAAGACACGGCCAATCTGACGAAAGGACACCACCAAAAAGACAACAAAAACCTAAAAACTAAACAGCACAGCGCCTACCAATTACACAAACACACACTACAACATGGCCCCTTGCACCATTAACATAATTCAACACAACGTACAACAATGGCAAAATAGAAGAATATCATTGTCCAACACATACCGTTCACTAGATGCAGACATTATCTTAATAAATAGTCACTGTATGCACGATGATTTCCCCATGAGGATAGCTGGATACAATATACACAAAAAAAAATACACTCAATAACCCCGCAGTAGTCACCTGCCGCCCGGTGGAATACTCCAGGAGAGGTACTTACGGGGATGTAGGCAGTGCTGCAGACTGAGTGATTCCCCGTGTCCTCTCTTCCCGGTTCCCTTTGTGGTCTCATTTATACAATTGAGCAGCTGCAGCCTGCCCTCTAAAGACAACTTCTACTACTTCCTACACTACACTACAACACCTTACACTTTTACACTCTCTTCAAATCAAAATTTAATAATGGCTTCACCACGCCCTGCCTCGGAGTCCCCCTCTGGGGAGGGGACCATAAATGTCCCCAGGTCGGACTGCCCTCTGCTGTCGACCTTGGGTGTCTTGACACTTCATCTAATACTTTCACTATCAATTTCTGCAACATTCGTGGCCTTCGTTCTAATTTTCAATCTGTGGAACATCACCTCTCCTCTACTAAACCTCATCTTCTCTTCCTAACCGAAACACAGTTGTCTGTGACTACTGACAGCAGCCCCTTTTCTGTTCCCTCCTACTTGCTCTATCCTCATTTTCAATCCAAAGCTGGATGTTGCGCATACGTGCGTAACGACACCACTTGCTCTCGTGCCCACAATCTTGAATCTTCAGAATTTTCTACCATCTGGCTAAGACTTCAATGTCACTCTCTAACTAAATTCATCTGTGTTGTATACCTCTCACCTAATTCCTCTGACTATGTAAAACTCTTTGACTATTTGACTTCCAAGGTGGAGCACATCTTATCTCACTTTCCTTTGCTGAGATCTCCATTTTAGGGATTTCAATGTTCACCACCAGCTTTGGCTTTCATCTTCTTTCACTGACCAACCTGGTGAACAAACCTTCAACTTTGCTATCCTTCATGACCTAGAGCAGCTAGTGAAGTTCCCTACCCGTATTCCTGACCGCCTTGGAGACACGCCCAACATTCTTGATCTTTTCCTAACCTCCAACCCTTCTGCTTACTCTGTTAAACTTTCCTCTCCGTTGGGCTCCTCCGACCACAATCTAATTTCCGTTACCAGTTCTATCACTCCAGTGCAGCCTCAGGACCCGCCTAAGCGGAGGTGCTTCTGGCATTTTAACTCTGCTAAGTGGGAGGAACTAAGGCAGTACTATTCTGATTTCCTTGGGATGATTATTGTTTTCATGTCAGAGATCCTTCTCTTTGTGCCGAGCGCATAACAGAGGTGATTATCTCTGGCATGGAGCTATACATTCCTCATACTTTCTCTAACCCTAAAGCTAAAAAGCCTTGGTTTAACTCTGCTTGTTCTCGTGCTGTCAATGATAGAGAGGCGGCTCACAAACGGTTCCGTAGCCATCCAACTGCTGAAACTCATGCCCTATATATTTCTGCCCGTAATCATGCCAAATCTATTCTCCAACTTACTAAAAACTCTTTCATCAATAGAAAATGTCAAAGTCTTTCCAATTCTAACTCCTCTCGAGATTTCTGGCATCTAGCCAATAATATCTCTAACAACTTTACTTCTTCGTCTTTCCTCCTTTACTTCATCCAGATGGCTCTACAGCTGTCTCTTCTTTTCTAAAGCTGAACTCTTCGCTCAAACCTTTGCTACCAACTCAACTTTGGATGATTCTGGGCATATTCCTCCTACTCCTCCACCCTCTGACTACTTCATCCCTAAAATTAAAATTCTTTATAAAGACGTTTTCCTGGCCCTCTCTGGCCTTGATTCTCGGAAGGCTTACGGTCCGGATGGAGTCCCTCCTGTTGTTCTCAAAAACTGTGCTTCCGAACTCGCTCACTGCCTGGTCAAACTCTTTCATCTGTGTCTCTCTACTTCTATTTATCCTTCTTGCTGGAAGTTTGCTCACATTCAACCTGTCCCTAAAAAGGTGACCACTCCAATCCTTCTAACTACCGCCCTATAGCTTTGATTTCCTGCCTTTCTAAAGCCTTTGAGTCTATCCTTAATAGGAAGATAATGAGGCATCTATCAGCTCACAACCTTCTCTCTGATTGCCAGTATGGTTTCCGTAAAGGCAGATCTACTGGTGATCTTCTTACTTTCCTAACTGAATCTTGGTCATCCTCTTTTAGGGACTTCGGTGAAACCTTTGCTGTCGGCCTTGACATATCGAAAGCCTTCGATAGAGTCTGGCACAAATCTTTAATTTCTAAACTACCCTCCTACGGATTCTATCCTTCTCTCTGTACCTTCATCTCCAGTTTCCTTTCCGATCGTTCTATTGCTGCTGTAGTAGACGGTCACTGTTCTTCCCTAAAACTATCAACAGTGGTGTTCCACAGGGTTCTGTCCTATCACCCACTCTCTTTCTATTATTCATCAATGATCTCCTAAATCTGACTCAATGCCCAACAATAGCAGTAAGGAAAAATATAGTATATACGCTGATCGATAATTTCTTATCAGATTTACTCGCAATAGAGGTATCAACACACACAGGAAAAATCATAATAGCCACTCTATACCAGCCCCCAGCAAGAAACTTTATCCCCACACCTGATTTCATCAGACTCTTCAGACGCCATACACCAGTTTACATGATCGCCGATTTGAACGCAAACCATCCCCAATTAGGTTATCGACATTCAAACACTAAAGGCAGACAAATAAACACAATGATACAAAACAAAACCATACAACATATTGGACCAGAATTCCCCACTTTTTACACACAAGGCCGAGGCACTACACCCGACATAATCCTCACAAACTATCGTACGCACCATAACACACACATCAGACCTGGACCTCTAACAACAAGTGATCACGTACCAATAATATTCAAGATATCAAGTTCACCAATACTGATACCAGCCTCACCAAGACCTAACTTTAATAAAGCAGACTGGGCAAAATTTCAAGCGTACGTCAACAATAATCTACAACGAAACAACTTAAACAATGTAATCATAGAAACAATAGATGCAGCAGTGGAGAACTGGCATCAAACAATTCAAGACGCTATTAAACAATCAATACCTCTAACACACTATAAACCCCTCCCAACACCAAAACACAGTGACACTACCAAAGTACTAATCACACTCTTCACTGAGCTTCAAACATACGCCAAACAACATGGTTGGGACATCGAGCATTACAGATACTATAAAAATTTGCAATCTGTCCTTCAGGAATCACTAATCAATGAAAATAATGAGAACTGGCTAAAACTAATTCAAGACGTATCAAACACCTATAACAATCCTACCATATTCTGGGACAAGATTAAAAGAATAACTGGCAACACAACAGAGGATCCATATTATTTAAAAGATGTAAACAACACAAAAATATACACTAACGAAGGTAAAGAAGAACTACACCGGAAATACTGGGAGGATGTGTTCAACGTAGAGATCGAGGAAGACAACACCACAGAACATGTATTCGAACACTTACGAAACAATCTTAATAGAACCATACCCTACGATAATTCAGATCTATCCAGACTCGATTCTAATGTCATAGACAACACCATCACTGAAGAAGAAGTAAAAACATAATAAAAAAGCTAAAGAAAACGAGTCCGGGAGAGAGTGGAATCAACAAAATAATTTTATCTCATCTTCCTGACACCGCCATCACAAGACTAACTAACATCTATAATAACACCCTCTCGGCTGGCTATTTCCCAGACACCTGGAAGCATGCTGTATTACGACTGATCCCTAAACAAGGCAAACCATCGCACAACCCCCAAAATTACCGCCCAATCTCCCTCCTGGAAGTACCCGGTAAGATACTTGAAAAAATCATAAATACTCGACTAAAAAACTACTTAGAATATCACAATTTGTATAACCCAAGTCAGTTTGGCTTTAGGAACCAGAGAGGCACAACACATGCTCTCGCTATAATAACAGAAAAAATCGCTCAATTAAAAGGAGATACAGGACAGTGCCAAGTAATATTGAGAGATGTCACCAAGGCCTTCGATCAAGTCTGGCACTGTGGATTAAAGTTTAAAATATTACAACTGCAGCTTCCCACCACAATAGAAAAATTCCTCAGTGACTTTTTAGCAGACCGCACAGCCTCAATAAAAATACGAAAATTCGTCGGACCGCCTTTTAGCCTTAACTGCGGTGTGCCTCAAGGTAGTGTTTTGTCCCCTACCCTATACACAATATATACTAATGACATACCAAATCCCAACAGGCACCTTAACATCAGTTATGCAGATGACATTACCCAAATCATCGGTTATGCAGGTAAATCAAAAAATATGATGAACACACAAACGGAAAGAGAAATAAAAACCATAAATGTTTATGAATCTACATGGAAAATAAAAACAAACCTAAACAAATTTACACCTATCCACCTTGGAGCTAAAAAAACAATTCCTCTAAATGTCAACGACGAACTAATAGAATTTAAGAATTATGGAAAATGCCTAGGACTAACCCTTACAACATCAGGTTACTGCAAACATATCGAGGAAAGGCGAAACATCGCGCTAGCACCCCTCAAAAAGTTATACAGACTCCACAACATGTCTGAAAGAATAAAAACGCATCTCGTGAAAGCACTAATACTTCCTATACTGGATTACCCTCCTATCCCCATCCATACCCTAAGTAATAATCAACTAAGCAAACTACAAAACGTACAAAACAAGGCCTTAAGATACGCAACAAATCAAAGACATCCGTACACTATGACGACTATTCAAATACACGAACACACCAACACCACACCTCTTAACATCAGACTTCACAACCATGCAAAAGACATCTGGAATAGATTAGAGGCTATCAATATTCCAGCATACCAAGAAATACTAGAGCGTCACAGTCATATACAAAAGTACCACAAAGACTTCCCAAGCAGCATCAAGGCATGCAACACTACACCTACACCAATCTACTAAAACTCTATACAGCAACAGACTACACCAAACTACACTCAACAATCAACACTACCTACTGCCAAACACAGATCTCGCAGATGCTCCATTATTGTACCAGGTATCCGTACTGGCTACTTACCTCATCTCCCCAGCACCGCGCCCTGAGTTGTCGGGGAAGCGGGGCGATAGCGTAGTGTGTGGAGCAAGGAGGTTCCCTACAGGTCGTCCCCGCACCCGTCAAGGGGTGGTGGCCACCGGCGAGTCTAGCTGACAGCCGGCAGCGGTGTGGGGAGAAATTCCACACGGTTACTCTGTTGTTGTACCTCGCCCTGTCGTGCCTCGCCCTGGATCGTCGGCGCCTCAGAGAGCCTCGCCCTGCTGGGTTGAGAGCCAGGGGTGCCGGCGGGGGAGTGGGATGGGGGTGATCGAAGCACTGCCCGTGCCATCAAATGGAGCACATACTTTTCTACACCTTACAACATACTACACTACACGAACAACACACTTACCTTTATACAACTTACCTTAAGTAAATTAAACCAACATCTTATGGGTAACTCACATACCTGGAAAGGAAAAATAACAAGTTATTAAATATTGAAAACTGCAAGCAACCTAACTGCTAGCAGTGGAAAAAAAAAAAAAAAAAAAAAGTTTACATGGCACACTACTTACTTAATGCACCACAGGGACTCATAATTGAAAAAAAAAAAAAAAAATGATTAGCTGGGTTCTGCTCGGAAAAAAAAAATAAAAAAATCCTCCTAGGCAGGGTTTTCTATCCCTAGATATCCCCTCTCATTAATATAACATTCAGATTCAATCAGGCGAGTAGCAGAAAGCAAAAATAACAACAAAAAATTAATTAAGGAAAAATAGCAAGGTGGTTAGCCCACCAACTTTTTTTTCTTTCACTGTCTTTCAATAATTTCTAACTTTCTCTCTTCCTCTGTACAAACTCTTCCACTTCACCCATCTTAATTATCACCAACGCAACGCATAAACAAGAGGCAGAAAACACAAAAAAACAAGGGCATCAAAGCCTTCTCCCAGATCATCCCACACTACAACATAAACATAGAGGAATACCTACCTGTGACACAATGCTACAAATGCTACCAATACACTCACCGGACAAACCAGTGCAAGGAACAATCGTGCTCTAAGTGCGCAGCTAAGGGCCACGATTATAGGAACTGCCAGGCACCTACACTAAAATGCATTAACTGCGACGGTGATCACACAGCACTTCACCTTTATAAAGCTTTTATTCTTCCTCTAATAACATACTGCCCTCTTGCCTTGTCTCTCTCAGCCCCTTCCAATCTTCTAAAACTACAAAGGGTCCAGAACCGAGCAGTTCGTTTCGCTGAGGAGTCCAACATCCTACCACTAAACATCACACTCTACAACAGAATAAACAAACAACTAAACACGTTCCCAGATAGACATACAGACACATACAACTTTCTGAAAAACCTTCCCCGACCACACAGACGTCTACCCCACATCACCCTCCTTGACCCAACAGATGAACCTCCTGATCCCATCTACAGATAACGGACTCCTCTTCCCCTCACTCCGTCCGTCTCACCTTTCTTTCACTCCCTCTTACTAACTCCTACTCTTATCCATCCTCCCTATCACTTCTTCACTAACACACTTTTTTTTTTTCTCTATCCATCTTCCTTTCACTTCCATTCACACTCTTCCTCTCAATTATCCTCATTACTAACAGTACCACTCCAGGTGTCAGAGTGGCATCACCCACACCCCCATCACATGCCCCTTCCCAAGGGAGTGGGCTCGCGTGCCAACGCCTAGTGGTGTTTTCATATTTTTTGTCTTATGGCTTTGTATTCATCTTTTTGTTTTTATGCATTATTTTTCCGTCTCGCAGCCTAGGCTTTAAGGGGGCACCGGACCACCTCCAAGGGTCGGGGACAGTATAACCGCTCTCCTCCCAGTGACGGCACGGCATGGGGCCCCCGGCCGTCTGCATGACGTTCCGGTAGTGGCACCCCCTGTGTCTGTTACTGCGGAGCGGCCAGTACTGATGGAAGGTACTGTGAACGCACAAAACGCGGGAACATTTTCATCATCTCCACAGAGGTAGTTGGGAGCGGCCAATGCTGGGCGAATGACGAGAACAACCGCACCCCTCCCTCTGACGGCACGGCAATGGGGCCCCCCGGCCGTCTACATGACGTTCCGGCAGCGGCACCCCCCCGCGTCTGTTATGGAGGGGCCAGTACTGATGGAAGGTACTGTGAACGCACAAAATGCGGGAACATTTTCATCACCTCCACAGAGGACGCGGAACTGTTCGGTCACCTCGCCGTCACGTCATCCACCCTCACAAACATACCATCTCCCTGAAACCATCTCCATCCATTGACCCTATTAATCCTTTTCTTTTATCCATAGCAGGTTGATCTGCCCAGAACAGGGTGATACTCCAGGACCGGACCACTCCCGGCGGACACCACCAAACTCCAATATCCACTCATCACACTCATTTAATCACAAATAAAATACTCATATACCCCCTCACCAACTTCGCTAATAAAGTTAAACCATCCTACACCCCCAAATCACCAATTCTACTACTATCCGTGGTTCGGAACCCACGTAAAACTGTAGGTCCCTCCGCTATACGGAAGTACTTCTCACCCCATCCTCTCTATTTGTCATCCTTTCCCCTTCTACTATCACGTACTTCACTCTTCCTGCTTCACGGTGTTTGTTGTTTGCACTGAAAACGAGACGGTTTGGCCGCCACTTCCGTGTGGGTGCGTCGCCCTCGTCCGTCTTGCGTGCTCGGTAGTAATGCGCTCTGCTTGGCTCCCCCTGGTCTGGTGCCGGCCTCCCTTGCCGCGTCCATCTCTTCTATAGAGACCTTCTATAATAGACCAAACGCTCAGTAATCACAAAAATCCATCTTGCGCCTGGGTCAAGCCCCAGTGACTTCTTACTGAAGCTCCCTTCTTATCACCCATCTATTCTTCTTCTGTCCCTACTTCCCCCTCCCCATCTTTCCTTTTTTATTCTGATTCTGATTCTGATTCTGCCTGTCATTCTCTCTGAAGAAGCCCTATGGGCGAAACGTTGGAGAAATAAAATACTCCTGCTACTCCTGAGTTTCTTTCCACCACCCACCAACCCACCTGTTCCACATTGTTACAATATATATTTTTTTTTTTTTTTTTTTTACATTACAAGGGCACTGGCCAAGGGCAAAAACAAAGTGTTGGAAAAAAAAAAATCCCGCTGGTTGCCAGGCCCTGTTAAGAGGAAAGTAGAAAGAGAAAACAAAAAATCTAAAAGGAGGGTCCAGTTAACGTAAGAGGTGTCTTGACACTCCTCTTTTGAAAGAGTTTAAGTCATAGGCAGGTGGAAATACAGACACAGGTAGAGAGTTCCAGAGTTTACCAGTGTAGGGAATGAAGGAGTGAAGATACTGGTTAACTCTTGCATTAGGAAGATGGACAGAATAGGGATGAGAAGAAGTAGAGAGTCTTGTGCAGCGAGGCCGCAGGAGGGGAAGGCATGCAGTTAGCAAGTTCAGAAGAGCAGACAGCATGAAAACAGCGGTAGAAGACAGATAAAGATGCAACATTGCGGCGG
>NC_059269.1:1910377-1930377 GCF_017591435.1 Portunus trituberculatus | reverse complement strand
GAGCACGTGGTGTGTGAGCAATTCAAGTGTTACAACCACCTGGTAGGAAGTGTGGTGCATTGGGGTGTCAGGCAGCTTAAAGTCACTCTCTTTGAAATGAAGGATATGCGCGGTAGTGACTACTGCAAAAAGTGCTCTGTGCCATTTCAAAATATGACCATGTACAGCCTCACCCGAGAGAGAGAGAGAGAGAGAGAGAGAGAGAGAGAGAGAGAGAGAGAGTTACAATAGTAATGATAATGAGACCAAATAAGAATAAGATCTCGTGAAGTTTGGAGAGGGAAGTTGGCAGCGAATAGTAGAAGACTGACGTGAAGTATGGATGTGAAGCACTGACTTGAAGGAAGGGTTTTCTTACCCCTGTGTAACATTCAAGCCACGTAGATTGTACCTACAAAATATCTCTTTTATAATGAAATTCCTCTAACGTCACCTAACCTAATTCATTTTATTTGGGAAGAATTATGTTGGGGCAAAGTTTGTGGAGAAGTGGAATGTTCGAGGGAAAAATTTACTTGTGGCAGATTACATTGTGTGGTTAGGAGAGTGTTGTTGTTGTTGTTGTTGTTGTTGTTGTTGTTGTTGTTGTTGTTGCTGCTGCTGTTGTTGCTGGTGGTGCTGTTGCTGTTGTTGCTGCTGTTGCTGTTGTTGTTGTTGTTGTTGCTGTTGTTACTGTTGTTATTGTTGTTGTTGTTGTTGTTGTTGTTGTTGTTGCTGCTGCCGTTGTTGTTGTTGTTGTTGTTATAGTTGTTGCTGTTGTTACTGTTGTTGTTGTTGTTGCTGCTGCTGCTGTTGCTATTGTTGTTGTTGTTGTTGCTGTTGTTACTATTATTGTTTTTGTTGTTGTTGTTGTAATAGGCATTTAAAAAATATATATAAATATATAGAGGTAGACCTAAACTAGTTGTATAACCAAGAGTGAAGGCATGTATAGCCGTGAATAAGGGTGAAAGGTCACTGTCCGCGGGTAAATTTTCGTCGGGGATCCGGGATGAGGGATAGAGGTCAACCTCCACCCATGGCCCAGTAACAAGCCGACTTAATCTGTGGCGCCGCTGGTGGCCGCCACCACCCACCAGCGCACACCCGATCCACTCTCGGACCTGCGAACGCCCACGATATCAAGTGGATCGAGGCCGTGTCAGTCCTACTATAGTCAAACCACGCTCTGAAGTCACTTTGGGTGTGGACGCTGCGGTAAATCCCCGGCTCGCCACTATGCCAAATCAGCCCCAACACACATCACTTCGTGTCATTCGTCACCTATTTACTAATTATTCTTATGTTTTATTTCCCATTAAACACTTTTTTAGATTCAATATGGGTTTGTAGTGTTATGAAAGCACTGTAGTATTGTAATATAGATAATAACAATTAGTATACATACATAAATAGCACGACACGTGGCAACGCTATTTTGCGGGGTTGTCAGGTTGGTCTGCTGAGAAGGCAGGCAGGTCAGGGGGTCGGGGATTAAGGTGGGTCAGGGTCATTCATTTATCACCTGGCCACCCACCCAGCAAGATGGAAGGAAGCGTCACGAATCGTGGCGGACCAATACACAGCCGAGAGAAGGAACTTATATACAACGTATATAACTACTTCCTAGAACCTTGACTTATACCTCAGTTGTGGTGTGGAAAATATGTCGAAAGCAGAATAGGTATGTTATATTATTTAGAAAGTTTTTTGGGAGTTTTCTTTACCCTTTTCTACAAAATTATTCAGAGAGAGAGAGAGAGAGAGAGAGAGAGAGAGAGAGAGGTGGTGGAGTGGTGTAGACTTAAAAGGGTCAGGCGATCTCTAATCCTTTTTAATTGCCCTAGTAGTACTGAGAGAGATTTGGCAACACTGTAGCTGGGAAGTCCCCTTTTCCGATCCCACCCAAAGTGACTCCAGAGCGTGGTTTGACTATAGCAATCCTGCTAAGGACCAGAACGAGGCTAAACCCATCACAAAGTTGCCAAGATACAAAAGTTCTGTCGCACAGCCGTGCGCGGATGCATTCTCTGAAAAAGAAACGCAATTAGTACTTATCAACAGATGGAAACCTATCAAGAAATAGGCTCAGTAATTGAAGGAATTGTATTTGGAAAACCAAGTAAAACTTTACTAGACACCGGAGCACAGGTGAACATTATTAGCTTAAAACACTTGAGAGAAAGGGTACCAGGGGTAGTACTCCTTGAACCAACAAATTACGAATTACGGGGATTAACAGGAGACATTATGAAGACTTTAGAAACAGGAAAGTGTTTTCGCTATGACATCAGCTGAAGTAGTGGAAGGATCTGTCTTCCCTGGTGATTTATTAATAGGCTATGAAACAATGAAAAAAGAGGAGATCTCATTGATTCCCGCGATGGGAAGTGCTGAATTAAGTTATTACTATTACGTACTTTCCACTGGGGATAATGGCAACCTCAACGCCGTAGGTACGTGCGGCATGTAATAAGATGAGCTTTATTTTTGTCTTTTATTAACAAAATATATTTCTTATAAGGGTAACAAAGTTGACACACATAGTAATGGCTATATTGCATGTACCAATTGCTAACAGTAACAAACTTTCACCTAAGTACTCAGGGCCCTATAAAGTAGTATCTGCTGCCTCTGGAAATAAATTTCAATTAGAGAACTTGCACGATGGTGAAGTGGTCATACGACACTTCAACGATTTGAAACTGGCGCCTGGTCTAATTAGTACTTCAGGATTAATAAACAAGAAGGAAAAAGTAACTGAAAATTCTCCAGAAAACTTAGAAGGTTATAACACTGCTAAGAGAGTAGAACAAGATGAAAATGTAAATGAGTACAGGAAGAAATTGAGGAGTCATGTCAGAAACATTAATGCTGCAACTAAGAAATGTGAAAGTAATTAATTCATTGAATGAAATTGGTTGGAAAATTATGGAATCAGATGATAGCGCAGAGGTAGAAAAACTAACGATTGATGCCGAAGAAAAACGTATATGAATGTGATTTCTATACATATGTTGATGAAATGTTGTCAGAATTAGGAGTTGATAGTAATTCGTTTTATAGGTAGACATGCAACAACCCTTGCATTCTTTTAGCTTCGTAGGTAACAACATGAGCCTCAGTTTGCACAGATGTATTAATCGAGAAAATATGTGACACAGAAAGGAATCACTCAGATAATGTAGTTCTACACTTGCTTAAGAAATCGATAAGTGACAAAAGAGCCACAGCAGTAAAGGCTTTGAATGGACTAAATATAAGTAATATACGAGTACGTAGGTCCTTATGCCGACTTCACTCACTTTATGAACATCTTAGATGGATCATTAGGAAAACTTGATGCACTCCAAGACGTTACTGAAGACAACCATAGTACCTTGTTAGACATTAATGAAATCCGACGAAACCTTGGTAGAATGAGAGAATCACTAAAAGAAACACTTGAGTATTGTAACAACACATCATACGAGACTCTGGTAAAATGAGATGATTACTAAACGAGACATTTGAATATCGTAACAATTTTCAAACGAGATTATCACAAAACGAGACACTTTTATATTAATCATGGCCTTTAAAAAGATTTTTTATTCTATTTCATTTCCATTTTTTTTCTTTTTTTACATTATTTTTTGGCGCCAAATGAGTTAGCGCCAAAATAACGAGCGCCAAAATAGCTTATCGCCAAAACGGCGGCGCCAAAACGTCTGCGCCAAAACGACGGCACCAAAACATCCTGTTCCGGGAGAGAGTTGGTGTAGAGGGAGGGAGAGCGTTATGAGGCTGGCAGGAGGAGGTCTAGATGGAGGGACAGCGTTATGAGGCTGGCAGGAAGTGGTCTAGAGGGAGAGACAGCATTATGAGAGTATCAAGAGGTGGTCTAGAGGGATGGGCAGCATTATGAGACTGGCAGGAGGTCTAGATGGAGAGACAACGTTATGAGGCTTGCAGGAAGTGGTCTAGAGGGAGAGACAGCGTTATGAGAGTATCAGGAGGTGGTCTAGACTAGAGGGAGGGGCAGCATTATGAGACTGGCAGGAGGTCTAGAGGGTCTAGGTCGGATTTTTTTCCCGGCGATGCCCCCTTCCCTCAGAGTGCAAGTGCGCCAGCCTCGGTGGGTAAATAACAACAGGGAGAGGCGCGGTGCGATGGTGAATGCACCTCACGTCAGCCGGCACCGCGTCTTCACAAAAACAACTTGTGCTAAAACATGCCTAACAAAGCCAGGCGGTTCCTTTACCTGCGATAGCAGTAAATGATCCCACCCACCACCGCCCACATTCTGCCTTCCTCACCCCTTTCTTGCCGCTCCCCTGCCCCACCCGTACCCCTCCCCGCCCTCATGCAGTCCTATACTCTCTCCAGTTACCTCCCCATCTCTTTCAGTCTTCCTCCGCTCTCCTCCTATCGCCAGACTACCCCTACAGCCTACTCCGCTTCCCAAACCAGCCGCCTCCTCTTCCCTGTACATTCGCTCCCCCGTCAAATCATAATCCATTAGACATTTCCACTGAAAGTTAAGGTGGAGGGAGGCGGAACACTCAGCGGGACTGATGGGGTGATGGGGTGATGGGGCCGCACTATTGCTCTTACCACATGATAAGTGAGAGCTCCACAACGACCTGTGTTGAGCTTAACGAATTTTCTTTTTTCTGACATGGTTAGAAATTGTCATGTTGGCTCTATGGATTAAGATTGTGCAGCGCATTTTTTATATCTATTATTGACTTAACCTTCATTATCATGAAGAGTAAACGAAATCGTTAAGCTTTTCTTCCGGTTTTGTTGGATATTGATATTGTTTCTATGCATCAAGATAGAGCAATAGTGGTAGATGTTTTTCTTTTCATTATTTGAAAGATTTGCTTGGCAAAATAACAAGAAACAAGAGAGAGATCAGCATATATAAGATAATATTTCACAGATTAATGTAGACATTTTTTTCCCCTTTTGTTAAGTGTTTACGAATAATGACACCTCTATGCAAGGTTCACACGCATTTTTCTCTTATCCATTAGTGACTTACAGACACGCAGTTTTCATTATTAGTAAACGAAATCATTAAGCCTCTGGCGTGGTTTTAAGTGGCGAAAAGTAACCGTGCCACGCAGAGTCCAAGTGAAGATTCTCTTAAGGGTTGGCCTCAGCGCCGGGGCTTGTCCTGGCTGAAAATAATGCCCGGTATGTTGGTTGCAGCTCGGCGGGACGTGATGATCGATAATTGCACCTGTTTGTCCTTGTCAACACAGGAAGGAACGTGGAAGGTGCTTGCCTCTGCTCTAAGTGTGTCTTTGTTTGCTCCACGGGGGAAAAAAGTCACCTGCTACATCGAGTATACGTTAGTGGCGGGTGAGGGGGACGGGTGAGGTAAGGGTGAGAGTGAAGGTGAGGAGTGAAAGGTATGAGGCATGGGTGTGGGATATGGAGGATGAAGGGAGAGGGGTTGTGGGTGAGGGGCACCTACCCTAAGGTGAAGCACACTGGAGGACCCTCAAGAATCTAAACTTCCTGTATGTTAAGTGAATGGTCCACTATTGAAGCTGCAACTTCTCTGTTCTGTAGCGGTGACATTATGTTGATAGATCACCAACGGGGAAATGCACAAAAGGACTTGGATACGCCGTTAATGCATTCATAGCAAAACCTGTTTCATGCAGAGTTTACGGATTTTTTTTTTTTTTATCTATCTGTCTGTGCGTGCATGTGTCTGTTAATCTGTAATTCACGTTTTCTTTTCTTTACGTACAAAAGAGGTTGGGAAAGCCTCTTTAGGAATCTAATTCAAAAGATTGTAGAATTTGACAATTTCGTTTCAAATCGATCGTGATACTTGTTGTTTGAAATAGTTCAAGTTACAGGAAGATGATGTTACGACCTTCAAACAGCCTGACCCAGTGCCCTCAAGGAGCTGTGGGCACCAGTCACTGATTAGGTTAATCACTCTTATTAAATACAAAAATTAAGATAAGTAGTCAAGAGTGACTTGGCTTCAATGCAACGGTTCTTAACGCAAAAGGCTGTTTAATGGTGTAACATAACTGAAAAACTAATAATAAGGAAAGGTTAAGAGAAATAATTTAAATCCTTAACTAATTTATTAACAAAAATAAGCAAAGTTAGCTTAACAACAAACAAAATTAAACTTAAGGCCCGTGGATAGTTAAAAGTATAGTTATCACATCCAAATAGAGAAAATAATAGTACTCACAAAAACGGGGAAATGCACAAAATATAAGATATCAGGTAAATTAGTTTAACCTAACTGCTCAATACTGAAATAAGTCACCCGTGGGGGTGTCAACACACCTGCAGCTCAACACCACTGTTACGGCCCGCCCGTAACATGCATTACTACCATCACCTCCTCCGCTTGTTACCTCGTTCGCCACCTCTCCGCCTCCCCTTCCACGTCACCGTTTCATGAAGCCCCGCTTCTGTCCCGAAGTTGGATTCACGCGGCCCCTTTCCACTCAACCGAAAGTGTTGAGCCAGCTCTTGGCTTTCTGGATTGGGAGTTGAGATCCAAGCCTCAACCAGTGAACACAACGCCTCTTGGGTCTACCGTGGGATCAACCATCACCCAGCATTTCACCACTGCGACACCGCATAAGTATCACTTCCCTCGTCCGTGTTTTCCACATTGCCTCTATATAGGATTAGGACTATTGTTAGGTATTAAGTTGGGTTCTTTATTGTTGTATTTATTACTGTGTTATATGTATATGTGTATGTCATTTTCCTGTGTTTCATGTTATATATCTGTGTTTCATGTTTCTTGTTATATCTATGTGTCAATTTCATTATGGGTTATTAAAATAGCTTTTTAAAGTGACCCCTTTGCATTTCCTCACCAGTTGAACCTGCAGTGTTTTTTTTTTTATTGTTATTGTTCACCGGCTCTCCGATGCCAATCTTACCAGTTTAACCGGTGAACGTAACAATTGGCGACCGTGACAGGACCATTATAACCCATGTTCAGTGTTCCATTTTTCCAGTGACTTTTTTTCTGTGATTGCTTGTGTTTCTGTGGTGTTGTGACTCTGATGTGTTTTTTTCTGTGACTTACTCTGCGTGTGGTTTAAATTTACCTTTGTGCGATCAAGTGGCTCCTTTTGGGTTAAACGTGCTTCGTGACTTTCATTGGTATCGCATAGCAGTGGTAGAGCAGGAAACCAGGTAGAAAGGCGTGTTCACCGATAGCACTTATCTCTATTTTTGCACATAGGCAGGTGTGTAATAAGTGTTATCCAAGTGTTGGGATCATCATATGTTCATGCGAACCCTCAATCCCTCACTTCGCGGATCATTTTTCTCGCTAGTTAGAATCGGCCATTTTAACTAGTCTCTCAGACTAATCCGCCTCCTTATCAATAACAAGTCTCAGTACAATTCGCTCCTCACTCTCAAGTCTCGTAACTAGAGTAATCCGGATCCCTCTTAATGCCGTAACTCTCTAGTTTACCCCTCATTAGTGATTGTACTCATAAGTGTTTACTTAAGTATAATCTAGGTAATTTCAAGGTTGCCTTTATTATCACTCTGCCAAGTTCCTCACTTAAGTAATTCGCTTATCATTTTTTTTTTTTTTTTTTTTGTGGTTTAACATCTATTTAATATGGCTTCCGCTCAGTTTAACGTTGAAGATTTTGTGCCGACCCTTCTCTGGAACAACTTAAAGATGCTAATATAAAGAAGGACCAATGGAAGACCATCGCTAAACATTTTGATGTTCCCATCACGTCTCAGATGACTAAAGAGGTCATTAAGAATGTAGTTGTTGAACATCTAGTGCAAGAAGGTCAGTTGCTAGGAAATGCCATAGAAGAGTTAACTCCCATGTCAGCCTCTACGAGGACTATAATACACAGTCCCCAGGAAGAACAGGATAAGAGTAGGATAAGTCAATGGGAAATTGAGAAGCTTAAACTAGAATACCGGATGCATGAAAAACAAATGCAACTACAGGCAGAAAAAGAAGATAAAGAAATGCAACTACAGGCAGAAAAGAAGCGAAAGAAATGCAACTACAGGCAGAAAAGAAGACAGAAAAGAGAGAGATAATTACGGAAAGACAAATGCAACTACAGGAAAAACAAATGCAACTACAGGCAGAAAAGAAGATAAAGAGAGAGATTTCAGTTACAACTTAGAAGGCAGGAGAAAGAGTTAGAAATTCAGGAGTTAGCCCTACGAAATGACGCTAAGTTTAGAGGGAAGAAATAGATATAAAGAAACAGTTAGCAAGCTTTAATCCTGCTACAGCTGCTCCGCTAGTTCCCCCTTTTGATGAATCTGATGTTGACGGGTCATTTCGCGCTTTTGAGAGCATTGCTAATAGGAATAAATGGCCCAAGGATCAGTGGGTGTCTCTCCTTGTCCCTAAGCTAGTAGGAAAAGCTTATAGGGTATACAACGGCCTTAGTGATGAGGTAGAATATGAAGAGATCAAAGGTAACATTCTAGACGCCTACTCTATCACTTCTGATGGATACAGACAACAGTTTCGAAAGTATGTGAAACCAGAGTCTCACACCTATGTTGAATTCGCTAGTGAGAAACTAAGACAATTTAAGAAATGGTTAGCCGCCCTTAACATTACCACCTTTTCGGAGTTGCTCAATCTAATGGTCCTGGAAGAATGGAAGAACAAGTTACCTTTAATATTCTGAGGCATGTGGAAGAACGGGAGAGAGTGATCTTATGTCTTTTTTTTTTTTTTTTTTACATTACAAGGGCACTGGCCAAGGGCAAACAAAGTGTTGGAAAAAAAAATCCCGCTGGTTGCCAGGCCCTGTTAAGAGGAAAGTAGAAAGAGAAAACAAAAAATCTAAAAGGAGGGTCCAGTTAACGTAAGAGGTGTCTTGACACTCCTCTTTGAAAGAGTTTAAGTCATAGGCAGGTGGAAATACAGACACAGGTAGAGAGTTCCAGAGTTTACCAGTGTAGGGAATGAAGGAGTGAAGATACTGGTTAACTCTTGCATTAGGAAGATGGACAGAATAGGGATGAGAAGAAGTAGAGAGTCTTGTGCAGCGAGGCCGCAGGAGGGGGAAGGCATGCAGTTAGCAAGTTCAGAAGAGCAGACAGCATGAAAACAGCGGTAGAAGACAGATAAAGATGCAACATTGCGGCGGTGACTTAAAGAATCAAGACAGTCAGTTAGAGGAGAAGAGTTGATAAGACGAAAAGCTTTAGATTCCACCTTGTTTAGTAAAGCTGTGTGTGGATCCCCCAGACATGAGAGCCATACTCCATACACGGGCGGATAAGGCCCTTGTACAGAGCAAGCAGCTGGGAGGGAGAGAAAATGGACGAAGACGCCATAGGACACCTAACTTCTTGGAAGCTGATTTAGCAAGAGTAGAGATGTGAAATTTCCAGTTTAGATTTTTAGTGAAGGATAGACCGAGTGTGTTTAATGTAGAGGAGAGGGAAGTTGAGTGTTATTGAAGAAGAGAGGATAGTTGTCTGGAAGGTTATGTCGAGTAGATAGTTGTAGAAATTGAGTTTTTGAGGCATTGAACAAAACCAGGTTTTCTCTGCCCCAATCAGAAACAAGTGAAAGATCAGAAGTTAGGCGTCCTATAGCATCTCGCCTTGAGTCATTTAATTGTTGTTGGGTTGGGCGTCTGTTGAACGCTGTTGAATAATGCAGGTGGTATCATCAGCATAGGAGTGGATAGGGCATTGAGTCAGATTTAGGAGATCATTGATGAATAATAGAAAGAGAGTGGGTGATAGGACAGAACCCTGTGGAACACCACTGTTGATAGTTTTAGGGAAGAACAGTGACCGTCTACTACAGCAGCAATAGAACGATCGGAAAGGAAACTGGAGATGAAGGTACAGAGAGAAGGATAGAATCCGTAGGAGGGTAGTTTAGAAATTAAAGATTTGTGCCAGACTCTATCGAAGGCTTTCGATATGTCAAGGCCGACAGCAAAGGTTTCACCGAAGTCCCTAAAAGAGGATGACCAAGATTCAGTTAGGAAAGTAAGAAGATCACCAGTAGATCTGCCTTTACGGAAACCATACTGGCAATCAGAGAGAAGGTTGTGAGCTGATAGATGCCTCATTATCTTCCTATTAAGGATAGACTCAAAGGCTTTAGAAAGGCAGGAAATCAAAGCTATAGGGCGGTAGTTAGAAGGATTGGAGTGGTCACCTTTTTTAGGGACAGGTTGAATGTGAGCAAACTTCCAGCAAGAAGGATAAATAGAAGTAGAGAGACACAGATGAAAGAGTTTGACCAGGCAGTGAGCGAGTTCGGAAGCACAGTTTTTGAGAACAACAGGAGGGACTCCATCCGGACCGTAAGCCTTCCGAGAATCAAGGCCAGAGAGGGCCAGGAAAACGTCTTTATAAAGAATTTTAATTTTAGGGATGAAGTAGTCAGAGGGTGGAGGAGTAGGAGGAATATGCCCAGAATCATCCAAAGTTGAGTTGGTAGCAAAGGTTTGAGCGAAGAGTTCAGCTTTAGAAAAGAAGAGACAGCTGTAGAGCCATCTGGATGAAGTAAAGGAGGGAAAGACGAAGAAGTAAAGTTGTTAGAGATATTATTGGCTAGATGCCAGAAATCTCGAGAGGAGTTAGAATTGGAAAGACTTTGACATTTTCTATTGATGAAAGAGTTTTTAGTAAGTTGGAGAATAGATTTGGCATGATTACGGGCAGAAATATATAGGGCATGAGTTTCAGCAGTTGGATGGCTACGGAACCGTTTGTGAGCCGCCTCTATCATTGACAGCACGAGAACAAGCAGAGTTAAACCAAGGCTTTTTAGCTTTAGGGTTAGAGAAAGTATGAGGAATGTATAGCTCCATGCCAGAGATAATCACCTCTGTTATGCGCTCGGCACAAAGAGAAGGATCTCTGACATGAAAACAATAATCATCCCAAGGGAAATCAGAATAGTACTGCCTTAGTTCCTCCCACTTAGCAGAGTTAAAATGCCAGAAGCACCTCCGCTTAGGCGGGTCCTGAGGCTGCACTGGAGTGATAGAACTGGTAACGGAAATTAGATTGTGGTCGGAGGAGCCCAACGGAGAGGAAAGTTTAACAGAGTAAGCAGAAGGGTTGGAGGTTAGGAAAAGATCAAGAATGTTGGGCGTGTCTCCAAGGCGGTCAGGAATACGGGTAGGGAACTTCACTAGCTGCTCTAGGTCATGAAGGATAGCAAAGTTGAAGGTTTGTTCACCAGGTTGGTCAGTGAAAGAAGATGAAAGCCAAAGCTGGTGGTGAACATTGAAATCCCTAAAATGGAGATCTCAGCAAAAGGAAAGTGAGATAAGATGTGCTCCACCTTGGAAGTCAAATAGTCAAAGAATTTTACATAGTCAGAGGAATTAGGTGAGAGGTATACAGCACAGATGAATTTAGTTAGAGAGTGACATTGAAGTCTTAGCCAGATGGTAGAAAATTCTGAAGATTCAAGATTGTGGGCACGAGAGCAGTGGTGTCGTTACGCACGTATGCGCAACATCCAGCTTTGGATTGAAAATGAGGATAGAGCAAGTAGGAGGGAACAGAAAAGGGCTGCTGTCAGTAGTCACAGACAACTGTGTTTCGGTTAGGAAGAGAAGATGAGGTTTAGTAGAGGAGAGGTGGTGTTCCACAGATTGAAAATTAGAACGAAGGCCACGAATGTTGCAGAAATTGATAGTGAAAGTATTAGATGAAGTGTCAAGACACCCAAGGTCGACAGCAGAGGGGCAGTCCGACCTGGGGACATTTATGGTCCCTCCCCAGAGGGGGACTCTGAGGCAGGGCGTGGTGAAGCCATTATTAAATTTTGATTTGAAGAGAGTGTAAAAGTGTAAGGTGTTGTAGTGTAGTGTAGGAAGTAGTAGAAGTTGTCTTTAGAGGGCAGGCTGCAGCTGCTCAATTGTATAAATGAGACCACAAAGGGAACCGGGAAGAGAGGACACGGGAATCACTCAGTCTGCAGCACTGCCTACATCCCCGTAAGTACCTCTCCTGGAGTATTCCACCGGGCGGCAGGTGACTACTTGTCTAACATTCAAGCCACGTAGATTGTACCTACAAAATATCTCTTTATAATGAAATTCCTGTAACGTCACCTAACCTAATTCATTTTATTTGGGAAGAATTATGTTGGGGCAAAGTTTGTGGAGAAGTGGAATGTTCGAGGAAAATTTACTTGTGGCAGATTACATTGTGTTAGAGTGTTGTTGTTGTTGTTGTTGTTGTTGTTGTTGTTGTTGTTGTTGTTGCTGCTGTTGCTGCTTGCTGCTGCTGCTGTTGCTGTTGTTGCTGCTGTTGCTGTTGTTGTTGTTGTTGCTGTTGTTACTGTTGTTATTGTTGTTGTTGTTGTTGTTGTTGTTGCTGTTGCTGCTGCCGTTGTTGCTGTTGTTGTGTTATAGTTGTGCTGCTGTTACCGTTGTTGTTGTTGCTGCTGCTGCTGTTGCTATTGTTGTTGTTGTTGTTGTTACTATTATTGTTTTGTTGTTGTTGTAATAGGCATTTAAAAATATATAATATATAGAGACCTAAACTAGTTGTATAACCTGAAGGCATGTATAGCCGTGAATAAGGGTGAAAGGTCACTGTCCGCGGGTAAATTTCGTCGGGGATCCGGGATGAGGATAGAGGTCAACCTCCACCCATGGCCCAGTAACAAGCCGACTTAATCTGTGGCGCCGCTGGTGGCCGCCACCACCCACCAGCGCACACCCGATCCACTCTTGACCTGCGAACGCCCACGATATCAAGTGGATCGAGGCCGTGTCAGTCCTACTATAGTCAAACCACGCTCTGAAGTCACTTTGGGTGTGGACGCTGCGGTAAATCCGGCTCGCCACTATGCCAAATCAGCCCCAACACATCACTTCGTGTCATTCGTCACCTATTTACTAATTATTCTTATGTTTTATTTCCCATTAAACACTTTTTAGATTCAATATGGGTTTGTAGTGTTATGAAAGCACTGTAGTATTGTAATATAGATAATAACAATTAGTATACATACAGCACGACACGTGGCAACGCTATTTTGCGGGGTTGTCAGGTTGGTCTGCTGAGAAGGCAGGCAGGTCAGGGGTCGGGGATTATTGGTCAGGTCATTCATTTATCACCTGGCCACCCACCCAGCAAGATGGAAGGAAGCGTCACGAATCGTGGCGGACCAATACACAGCCGAGAGAAGGAACTTATATACAACGTATATAACTACTTCCTAGAACCTTGACTTATACCTCAGTTGTGGTGTGGAAAATATGTCGAAAGCAGAATAGGTATGTTATATTATTTAGAAAGTTTTTGGGAGTTTTACCCTTTTCTACAAAATTATCCAGAGAGAGAGAGAGAGAGAGAGAGAAGAGAGAAGAGAGAGGTGGTGGGGTGGTGTAGGCTTAAAAGGGTCAGGCGATCTCTAATCCTTTTTAATTGCCCTAGTAGTACTGAGAGAGATTTGGCAACACTGTAGCTGGGAAGTCCCTTCCGATCCCACCCAAAGTGACTCCAGAGCGTGGTTTGACTAGCAATCCTGCTAAGGACCAGAACGAGGCTAAACCCATCACAAAGTTGCCAAGATAAAAAGTTCTGTCGCACAGCTGTGCGCGGATGCATTCTCTGAAAAGAAACGCAATTAGTACTTATCAACAGATGGAAACCTATCAAGAAATAGGCTCAGTAATTGAAGGAATTGTATTTGGAAACTAAAACTTTACTAGACACCGGAGCACAGGTGAACATTATTAGCTTAAAACACTTGAGAGAAGGGTAGGGTAGTACTCCTGAACCAACAAATTACAATTACGGGGATTAACAGGAGACATTATGAAGACTTTAGAAACAGGAAAGTGTTTTCGCTATGACATCAGCTGAAGTAGTGGAAGGATCTGTCTTCCTGGTGATTTATTAATAGGCTATGAAACAATGAAAAAGAGGAGATCTCATTGATTCCCGCGATGGGAAGTGCTGAATTGTTATTACTATTACGTACTTTCCACTGGGGATAATGGTAACCTCAACGCCGTAGGTACGTCATGTAATAAGATGAGCTTTATTTTGTCTTTTATTAACAAAATATATTTCTTATAAGGGTAACAAAGTTGACACATAGTAATGGCTATATTGCATGTACCAATTACAACAGTAACAAACTTTCACCTAATCAGGGCCCTATAAAGTAGTATCTGCTGCCTCTGAAATAAATTTAATTAATGATGGTGAAGTGGTCATACGACACTTCAACGATTTGAAACTGGCGCCTGGTCTAATTAGTACTTCAGGATTAATAAACAAGAAGGAAAAAGTAACTGAAAATTCTTGAAAACTTAGAAGGTTATAACACTGCTAAGAGAGTAGAACAAGATGAAAATGTAAATGAGTACAGGAAGAAATTCAGGAGTCATGTCAGAAACATTAATGCTGCAACTAAGAAATGTGAAAGTAATTAATTCATTGAATGAAATTGGTTGGAAAATTATGGAATCAGATGATAGCGCAGAGGTAGAAAACTAACGATTGATGCCGAAGAAAACGTATATGAATGTGATTTCTATACATATGTTGATGAAATGTCAGAATTAGGAGTTGATAGTAATTCGTTTTATAGACATGCAACAACCCTTGCATTCTTTTAGCTTCGTAGGTAACAACATGAGCCTCAGTTTGCACAGATGTATTAATCGAGAAAATATGTGACACAGAAAGGAATCACTCAGATAATGTAGTTCTACACTTGCTTAAGAAATCGATAAGTGACAAAAGAGCCACAGTAAAGGCTTTGAATGGACTAAATATAAGTAATATATGAGTACGTAGGTCCTTATGCCGACTTCACTCACTTTATGAACATCTTAGATGGATCATTAGGAAAACTTGATGCACTCAAGACGTTACTGAAGACAACCATAGTATTTGTTAGACATTAATGAAATGACGAAACCAGAATGAGAGAATCACTAAAAGAAACACTTGAGTATTGTAACAACACATCATACGAGACTCTGGTAAAATGAGATGATTACTAAACGAGACACTTGAATATCGTAACAATTTTCAAACGAGATTATCACAAAACGAGACACTTTTATATTAATCATGGCCTTTAAAAAGATTTTTTATTCTATTTTATTTCCATTTTTTTCTTTTTTTACATTATTTTTTGGCGCCAAATGAGTTAGCGCCAAAATAACGAGCGCCAAAATAGCTTATCGCCAAAACGGCGGCGCCAAAACGTCTGCGCCAAAACGACGGCACCAAAACATCCTGTTCCGGGAGAGAGTTGGTGTAGAGGGAGGGAGATCGTTATGAGGCTGGCAGGAGGAGGTCTAGATGGAGGGACAGCGTTATGAGGCTGGCAGGAGGTGGTCTAGAGGGAGAGACAGCATTATGAGAGTATCAGGAGGTGGTCTAGAGGGAGGGGCAGCATTTATGAGGCTTGCAGGAAGTGGTCTAGAGGGAGAGACAGCGTTATGAGTATCAGGAGGTGGTCTAGAGGGAGGGGCAGCATTATGAGACTGGCAGGAGGTGGTCTAGAGGGTCTAGGTCGGATTTTTTTTCCCGGCGACGCCCCCTTCCCTCAGAGTGCAAGTGCGCCAGCCTCGGTGGGTAAATAACTACAGGGAGAGGCGCGGTGCGATGGTGAATGCGCCTCACGTCAGCCGGCGCCGCGTCTTCACAAAAACAACTTGTGTTAAAACACGCCTAACAAAGCCAGGCGGTTCCTTTACCTGCGATATATAATAGCAGTAAATGATCCCACCCACCACCACCCACATCCTACCTTCTTCATCCCTTTCTTGCCGCTCCCCTGCCCCACCCGTCCCCCTCCCCGCCCTCATGCAGTCCTATACTCTCTCCAGTTACCTCCCAATCTCTTTCAGTCTTCCTCCGCCCTCCTCCTATCGCCAGACTATCCTACAGCCTCCTCCGCTTCCCAAACCAGCCGCCTCCTCTTCCCTGTACATTCGCTCCCCCGTCAAAACATAATCCATTAGACATTTCCACTGAAAGTTAAGGTGGAGGGAGGCGGAACACTCAGCGGGGCTGATGGGGTGATGGGGTGATGGGGCCACCTATTGCTCTTACCACATGATAAGTGAGAGCTCCACAACGACCTGTGTTGAGCTTAACGAATTTTCTTTTTTCTGACATGGTTAGAAATTGTCATGTTGGCTCTATGGATTAAGATTGTGCAGCGCATTTTTTATATCTATTATTGACTTAACCTTCATTACCAGCTCTTATCATGAAGAGTAAACGAAATCGTTAAGCTTTTCTTCCGGTTTTGTTGGATATTGATATTGTTTCTATGCATTAAGATAGAGCAATAGTGGTAATGTTTTTCTTTTAATTATTTGAAAGATTTGCTTGGCAAAATAACAAGAAACAAGAGAGAGATCAGCATATATAAGATAATATTTCACAGATTAATGTAGACATTTTTTTCCCCTTTTGTTAAGTGTTTACGAATAATGAATGACACCTCTATGCAAGGTTCACACGCATTTTTCTTTTATCCATTAGTGACTTTTACAGACACGCAGCTTTCATTATTAGTAAACGAAATCATTAAGCCTCTGGCGCTGTTTTAAGTGGCGAAAAGTAACCGTGCCACGCAGAGTCCAAGTGAAGATTCTCTGAAGGGTTGGCCGCAGCGCCGGGGCTTGTCCTGGCTGAAAATAATGCCCGGTATGTTGGTTGCAGCTCGGCGGGACATGATGATCGATAATTGCACCTGTTTGTCCTTGTCAACACGGGAAGGAACGTGGAAGGTGCTTGCCTCTGCTCTAAGTGTGTCTTTGTTTGCTCCACGGGGGAAAAAAGTCACCTGCTACATCGAGTATACGTTAGTGGCGGGTGAGGGGGACGGGTGAGGTGAGGGGTGAGAGTGAAGGTGAGGAGTGAAAGGTATGAGGCATGGGTGTGGGATATGGAGGATGAAGGAGAGGGTGGTGGGTAAGGGGCACCTACCCTAAGCTGAAGCACACTGGAGGACCCTCAAGAATCTAAACTTCCTGTATGTTAAGTGAATGGTCCACTATTGAAGCTGCAACTTCTCTGTTCTGTAGCGGTGACATTATGTTGATAGATCACCAACAGGAAATGCACAAAAGGACTTGGATACGCCGTTAATGCATTCATAGCAAAACCTGTTTCATGCAGAGTTTACGGATTTTTTTTTTTTTTTTATCTATCTGTCTGTGCGTGTGCATGTGTCTGTTAATCTGTAATTCACGTTTTCTTTTCTTTACGTACAAAAGAGGTTGGGAAAGCCTCTTTAGGAATCTAGTTCAAAAGATTGTAGAATTTGACAATTTCATTTCAAAACTATGGTGATACTTGTTGTTTGAAATAGTTCAAGTTACAGGAAGATGATGTTACGACCTTCAAACAGCCTGACCCAGTGCCCTCAAGGAGCTGTGGGCACCAGTCACTGATTAGGTTAATCACTCTTATTAAATACAAAATTAAGATAAGTAGTCAAGAGTGACTTGGCTTCAATGCAACAGTTCTTAACGCAAAAGGCTGTTTAATGGTGTAACATAACTGAAAAACTAATAATAAGGAAAGGTTAAGAGAAATAATTTAAATCCTTAACTAATTTATTAACAAAAATAAGCAAAGTTAGCAACAACAAACAAAATTAAACTTAAGGCCCGTGGATAGTTAAAAGTATAGTTATCACATCCAAATAGAAAATAATAGTACTCACAAAAACGAAATGCACAAAATATAAGATATCAGGTAAATTAGTTTAACCTAACTGCTCAATACTGAAATAAGTCACCCGTGGGGGTGTCAACACACCTGCAGCTCAACACCACTGTTGCAGCCCGCCCGTAACATGCATTACTACCATCACCTCCTCCGCTTGTTACCTCGTTCGCCACCTCTCCGCCTCCCATTCCACGTCACCGTCGTGAACCTTCCACGCCACCGTTTCATGAAGCCCCGCTACTGTCCCGAAGTTGGATTCACGCGGCCCCTTTCGACTCAACCGAAAGTGTTGAGCCAGCTCTTGGCTTTCTGGATTGGAAGTTGAGATCCAAGCCTCAACCAGTGAACACAACGCCTCTTGGGTCTACCGTGGGATCAACCATCACCCAGCACTTCACCACTGCGACACCGCATAAGTATCACTTCCCCTCGTCCGTGTTTTCCACATTGCCTCTATATAGGATTAGGATTATTGTTAGGTATTAAGTTGGGTTCTTTATTGTTGTATTTATTACTGTGTTATATGTATATATGTCATGTTCCTGTGTTTCATGTTATATATCTGTGTTTCATGTTTCATGTTATATATGTGTCAATTTCATTATGGGTTATTAAAATAGCTTTTTAAAGTGACCCCTTTTGCATTTCCTCACCAGTTGAACCTGCAGTGTTTTTTTTTTATTATTGTTGTTCACCGGCTCTCCGATGCCAATCTTACCAGTTTAACCGGTGAACGTAACAATTGGCGACCGTGACAGGACTATTATAACCCATGTTCAGTGTTCCATTTTTCCAGTGACCTTTATTTTCTGTGATTGCTTGTGTTTCTGTGGTGGTGTGACTCTGATGTGTTTTTTTTTCTGTGACTTACTCTGCGTGTGGTTTAAATTTACCTTTGTGCGATCAAGTAGCTCCTTTTGGGTTAAACGTGATTCGTGACTTAAATTGGTATCGCATAGCAGTGGTAGAGCAGGAAACCAGGTAGAAAGGCGTGTTCACCGATAGCACTTATCTCTATTTTTTGCACATAGGCAGGCGTGTAATAAGTGTTATCCAAGTGTTGGGATCATCATATGTTCATGCGAACCCTCAATCCCCTCACTTCGCGGATCATTTTTCTCGCTAGTTAGAATCGGCCATTTTAACTAGTCTCTCAGACTAATCCGCCTCCTTATCAATAACAAGTTTCAGTACAATTCGCTCCTCACTCTCAAGTCTCGTAACTAGAGTAATCCGGATCCCTCTTAATGCCGTAACTCTCTAGTTTACCCCTCATTAGAGATTGTACTCATAAGTGTTTACTTAAGTATAATCTAGGTAATTTCCAAGGTTGCCTTTATTATCACTCTGCCAAGTTCCTCACTTAAGTAATTCGCTTATCATTTTTTTTTTTTTTTTTTGTGGTTTAACATCTATTAAATATGGCTTCCGCTCAGTTTAACGTTGAAGATTTTTGTGCCGACCCTTCTCTGGAACAACTTAAAGATGCTAATATAAAGAAGGACCAATGGAAGACCATCGCTAAAACATTTTGATGTTCCCAACACGTCTCAGATGACTAAAGAGGTCATTAAGAATGTAGTTGTTGAACATCTAGTGCAAGAAGGTCAGTTGCTAGGAAATGCCATAGAAGAGTTAACTCCCATGTCAGCCTCTACGAGGACTATAATACACAGTCCCCAGGAAGAACAGGATAAGAGTAGGATAAGTCAATGGGAAATTGAGAAGCTTAAACTAGAATACCGGATGCATGAAAACAAATGCAACAGGCAGAAAAAGAAGATAAAGATAAAGAGAATTACGGGAAAAACAAATGCAACTACAGGCAGAAAAGAAGCGAAAGAAATGCAACTACAGGCAGAAAGAGAAGCAGAGAACTACAGGAAAAGAAAGAAGAGATAATTACGGGAAAGACATATGCAACTACAGGAAAAACAAATGCAACTACAGGCAGAAAAAGAAGATAAAGATAAAGAGAGAGAATTTTAGTTACAACTTAGAAGGCAGGAGAAAGAGTTAGAAATTCAGGAGTTAGCTCTACGAAATGACGCTAAGTTTAGAGGGGAAGAAATAGATATAAAGAAACAGTTAGCAAGCTTTAATCCTGCTACAGCTGCTCCGCTAGTTCCCCCTTTTGATGAATCTGATGTTGACGAGTCATTTCGCGCTTTTGAGAGCATTGCTAATAGGAATAAATGGCCCAAGGATCAGTGGGTGTCTCTCCTTGTCCCTAAGCTAGTAGGAAAAGCTTATAGGGTATACATCGGCCTTAGTGATGAGGTAGAATATGAAGAGATCAAAGGTAACATTCTAGACGCCTACTCTATCAC
>NC_059269.1:1904725-1909877 GCF_017591435.1 Portunus trituberculatus | reverse complement strand
GACATTTAGAGGAATTGTTTTTTTAGCTCCAAGGTGGATAGGTGTAAATTTGTTTAGGTTTGTTTTTATTTTCCATGTAGATTCATAAACATTTATGGTTTTTATTTCTCTTTCCGTTTGTGTGTTCATCATATTTTTTGATTTGCCTGCATAACCGATGATTTGGGTAATGTCATCTGCATAACTGATGTTAAGGTGCCTGTTGGGATTTGGTATGTCATTAGTGTATATTGTGTATAGGGTAGGGGACAAAACACTACCTTGAGGCACACCGCAGTTAAGGCTAAAAGGCGGTCCGACGAATTTTCGTATTTTTATTGAGGCTGTGCGGTCTGCTAAAAAGTCACTGAGGAATTTTTCTATTGTGGTGGGAAGCTGCAGTTGTAATATTTTAAACTTTAATCCACAGTGCCAGACTTGATCGAAGGCCTTGGTGACATCTCTCAATATTACTTGGCACTGTCCTGTATCTCCTTTTAATTGAGCGATTTTTCTGTTATTATAGCGAGAGCATGTGTTGTGCCTCTCTGGTTCCTAAAGCCAAACTGACTTGGGTTATACAAATTGTGATATTGTAAGTAGTTTTTTAGTCGAGTATTTATGATTTTTTCAAGTATCTTACCGGGTACTTCCAGGAGGGAGATTGGGCGGTAATTTTGGGGGTTGTGCGATGGTTTGCCTTGTTTAGGGATCAGTCGTAATACAGCATGCTTCCAGGTGTCTGGGAAATAGCCAGCCGAGAGGGTGTTATTATAGATGTTAGTTAGTCTTGTGATGGCGGTGTCAGGAAGATGAGATAAAATTATTTTGTTGATTCCACTCTCTCCCGGACTCGTTTTCTTTAGCTTTTTTATTATGTTTTTTACTTCTTCTTCAGTGATGGTGTTGTCTATGACATTAGAATCGAGTCTGGATAGATCTGAATTATCGTAGGGTATGGTTCTATTAAGATTGTTTCGTAAGTGTTTTGTTGTCTTCCTCGATCTCTACGTTGAACACATCCTCCCAGTATTTCCGGTGTAGTTCTTCTTTACCTTCGTTAGTGTATATTTTTGCGTTGTTTACATCTTTTAAATAATATGGATCCTCTGTTGTGTTGCCAGTTATTCTTTTAATCTTGTCCCAGAATATGGTAGGATTGTTATAGGTGTTTGATACGTCTTGAATTAGTTTTAGCCAGTTCTCATTATTTTCATTGATTAGTGATTCCTGAAGGACAGATTGCAAATTTTTATAGTATCTGTAATGCTCGATGTCCCAACCATGTTGTTTGGCGTATGATTGAAGCTCAGTGAAGAGTGTGATTAGTACTTTGGTAGTGTCACTGTGTTTTGGTGTTGGGAGGGGTTTATAGTGTGTTAGAGGTATTGATTGTTTAATAGCGTCTTGAATTGTTTGATGCCAGTTCTCCACTGCTGCATCTATTGTTTCTATGATTACATTGTTTAAGTTGTTTCGTTGTAGATTATTGTTGACGTACGCTTGAAATTTTGCCCAGTCTGCTTTATTAAAGTTAGGTCTTGGTGAGGCTGGTATCAGTATTGGTGAACTTGATATCTTGAATATTATTATTGGTACGTGATCACTTGTTGTTAGAGGTCCAGGTCTGATGTGTGTGTTATGGTGCGTACGATAGTTTGTGAGAATTATGTCGGGTGTAGTGCCTCGGCCTTGTGTGTAAAAAGTGGGGAATTCTGGTCCAATATGTTGTATGGTTTTGTTTTGTATCATTGTGTTTATTTGTCTGCCTTTAGTGTTTGAATGTTGATAACCTAATTGGGGATGGTTTGCGTTCAAATCGGCGATCATGTAAACTGGTGTATGGCGTCTGAAGAGTCTGATGAAATCAGGTTTTTTTTTTTTTTTTTTACATTACAAGGGCACTGGCCAAGGGAAAACAAAGTGTTGGAAAAAAAAAATCCCGCTGGTTGCCAGGCCCTGTTAAGAGGAAAGTAGGAGAAAGAGAAAAAACAAAAAAATCTAAAAGGAGGGTCCAGTTAACGTAAGAGGTGTCTTGACACTCCTCTTTTGAAAGAGTTTAAGTCATAGGCAGGTGGAAATACAGACACAGGTAGAGAGTTCCAGAGTTTACCAGTGTAGGGAATGAAGGAGTGAAGATACTGGTTAACTCTTGCATTAGGAAGATGGACAGAATAGGGATGAGAAGAAGTAGAGAGTCTTGTGCAGCGAGGCCGCAGGAGGGGGAAGGCAAGCAGTTAGCAAGTTCAGAAGAGCAGACAGCATGAAAACAGCGGTAGAAGACAGATAAAGATGCAACATTGCGGCGGTGACTTAAAGAATCAAGACAGTCAGTTAGAGGAGAAGAGTTGATAAGACGAAAAGCTTTAGATTCCACCTTGTTTAGTAAAGCTGTGTGGATCCCCCAGACATGAGAGCCATACTCCATACACGGGCGGATAAGGCCCTGTACAGAGCAAGCAGCTGGGAGGGAGAGAAAATGGACGAAGACGCCACAGGACACCTAACTTCTTGGAAGCTGATTTAGCAAGAGTAGAGATGTGAAATTTCCAGTTTAGATTTTTAGTGAAGGATAGACCGAGTGTGTTTAATGTAGAGGAGAGGGAAGTTGAGTGTTATTGAAGAAGAGAGGATAGTTGTCTGGAAGGTTATGTCGAGTAGATAGTTGTAGAAATTGAGTTTTTGAGGCATTGAACAATACCAGGTTTTCTCTGCCCCAATCAGAAACAAGTGAAAGATCAGAAGTTAGGCGTCCTATAGCATCTCGCCTTGAGTCATTTAATTGTTGTTGGGTTGGGCGTCTGTTGAACGCTGTTGAATAATGCAAGGTGGTATCATCAGCATAGGAGTGGATAGGGGATAAAGTTTCTTGCTGGGGGCTGGTATAGAGTGGCTATTATGATTTTTCCTGTGTGTGTTGATACCTCTATTGCGAGTAAATCTGATAAGAAATTATCGATCAGCGTATATACTATATTTTTCCTTACTGCTATTGCTGTGCCATCTGCGGGGTTATTGAGTGTATTTTTTGTGTATATTGTATCCAGCTATCCTCATGGGGAAGTCATCGTGCATACAGTGACTATTTATTAAGATAATGTCTGCATCTAGTGAACGGTATGTGTTGGACAATGATATTCTTCTATTTTGCCATTGTTGTACGTTGTGTTGAATTATGTTAATGGTGCAAGGGGCCATGTTGTAGTGTGTGTTTGTGTAGTTGGTAGGCGCTGTGCTGTTTAGTTTTTAGGTTTTTGTTGTCTTTTTGGTGGTGTCCTTTCGTCAGATTGGCCGTGTCTTATTTTACGAAAAACACCGTCATCAACGGTGTTCCAACATTCTTCGAGTGTAATGTCACCCTTTTTTATGTGTCTCATTAATTCGTGGGGCTGGATTAGTGGCTCATTGTAAGTGAATTTATAGATTCCATCTTCTATTCCTTTCATGAGTTTGTCTACTGTTATGTGTTTTGGCCATCCTTTACTAATTTTGCTGTAGAACTCGAGGTGTATGTCTTTGCAATGGAGTGAGTTTCTTGTACTTTCTACTTGGGTGTTTATTTCTTCTTGTGATTCTTGGTATGTAGCAGTACTTTCTTGTGTATGTCTGACTTGTTGTTGTTGTTGTTGTTGTTGTTGTTGTTGTTTTTGTTGTAGTTGTTCTTGTTGTTGCTGATGATGTTGTAGTGTAGTCGAAGTGGGTGGTGTGTTTTCTTCCGTTTCCATGACTCTCTCTTGCGTTTCTATTTGTGTTAGGATAGATAGGAGTTTGGCAGAATTTGGGGTTTTGGTTATTTTAATTGTAGGTAGGTTGTTGTCTGTAAGTGTAGCATTAAGCTCCTTCTCGTAACTACCGGGTTCCATGACATTCATTAGGTGGGCGTGGATCATGCATGAGTAGATTTGAAGATGGGATTGTCTGCTTATTTGAATTGGTCCTGTGTACTGGGTAGCTGTTGTGGTGTTGGGTTTGGTTGTCTGGGCATATGTAAGTTTTTCCTTTTCCTCTTGTCTTTTCTTCTTAATTACTTCTTTCCTTATTTTGCATTTCATTGAGAGAGTGCGATGATTTTCCTGACAGTTGATACATTTCTTTTCTTCTTGTGTACATTGTCGCCATGTGTGTCCCCTCTCAGTGCACTCAGAACAGATCTTATAGTCGGGGCTCTGTGGGCAGTCTTTGGTAAGATGGTCCTCGATCATGTAGCAACGGAAGCAAGTTTTTACACTGTAGAATTTTTCTTGTTGTATTTGGTGGTTCGACATTTTCATTGAGAAAAGCTTCAGTCCATGTTGTTGCGCTTTGAGGGCGTGTATTGCTTGGTTAAAGGTTATTTTTATGTTCCTGGAGTTGGGAAACTTGAAGAGGCTCTCAATGTTGTTTGCTAACCAGTCATTGTGTTCGTACAGTTCAGCAATCATCTCCTCTTCTCCGTTGCTGAAGATGTGGGGGTTGACATTGAAAGCGATGATGGATCTTTTTGCCTTCAATTCTGGAGGAGTGATGGTATTGAAGTCGTTTTTGTTCAGGTCCTCTTTTACTCGGTCTTGAAAAAGCTTGTCCTGGTCTTCATCTGACAGTACGATGACATATCCATCTTGTAGGGGAATTATATCGTTTATGTAGATGTCATGTTTAGATAGGGTGGCGAGGAGTGCTGTTTTCTTCCACGAGTCCCTGGGGTTTGGTGCTTTGATTTTAACCCTCGGCATTTTTCATTCTGTTAGGGCCTTGACCCGACTTGGTAGTAGTACAACTGATTTTGAGTTGATGTGGTTGTTTTTTTTTTTTTTTTTTTTTTCTCCCTTTAAAGCTTAAGGATAGAGAAGAGAAGTTGTCTAGGAGATAGAAGAGAAATGGAATTTACACATGATATTAAATCCTGCCTACTTTGGTGGTTTCCTTCGTTCTCCCCCCCTGCTAAAAGGGCGTCGCAGAGAAACCCACCAAGGCCTCTTAAGAGTCTTTTCCTATCCCTATAGAGTTGCTGCGTGCAGCATAAAGGTCAGCTCCGTGTAAAAGACGGAGAAAAAAAAAACAGTTTAGTCACTGGTACCCACTCGTGGGGGAGAGGGCAGAGCGATCAGTGCCTCCCCAGGAGTATCGCCAGCTGTCCCCGAAGGACTAAAGGAAAAAATGAGAGGGAGGCAGAGTGGGAGGCCAATTGGCGCCC
>NC_059269.1:1897225-1899725 GCF_017591435.1 Portunus trituberculatus | reverse complement strand
GATTATCTCTGGCATGGAGCTATACATTCCTCATACTTTCTCTAACCCTAAAGCTAAAAAGCCTTGGTTTAACTCTGCTTGTTCTCGTGCTGTCAATGATAGAGGCGGCTCACAAACGGTTCCGTAGCCATCCAACTGCTGAAACTCATGCCCTATATATTTCTGCCCGTAATCATGCCAAATCTATTCTCCAACTTACTAAAAACTCTTTCATCAATAGAAAATGTCAAAGTCTTTCCAATTCTAACTCCTCTCGAGATTTCTGGCATCTAGCCAATAATATCTCTAACAACTTTACTTCTTCGTCTTTCCTCCTTTACTTCATCCAGATGGCTCTACAGCTGTCTCTTCTTTTCTAAAGCTGAACTCTTCGCTCAAACCTTTGCTACCAACTCAACTTTGGATGATTCTGGGCATATTCCTCCTACTCCTCCACCCTCTGACTACTTCATCCCTAAAATTAAAATTCTTTATAAAGACGTTTTCCTGGCCCTCTCTGGCCTTGATTCTCGGAAGGCTTACGGTCCGGATGGAGTCCCTCCTGTTGTTCTCAAAAACTGTGCTTCCGAACTCGCTCACTGCCTGGTCAAACTCTTTCATCTGTGTCTCTCTACTTCTATTTATCCTTCTTGCTGGAAGTTTGCTCACATTCAACCTGTCCCTAAAAAAGGTGACCACTCCAATCCTTCTAACTACCGCCCTATAGCTTTGATTTCCTGCCTTTCTAAAGCCTTTGAGTCTATCCTTAATAGGAAGATAATGAGGCATCTATCAGCTCACAACCTTCTCTCTGATTGCCAGTATGGTTTCCGTAAAGGCAGATCTACTGGTGATCTTCTTACTTTCCTAACTGAATCTTGGTCATCCTCTTTTAGGGACTTCGGTGAAACCTTTGCTGTCGGCCTTGACATATCGAAAGCCTTCGATAGAGTCTGGCACAAATCTTTAATTTCTAAACTACCCTCCTACGGATTCTATCCTTCTCTCTGTACCTTCATCTCCAGTTTCCTTTCCGATCGTTCTATTGCTGCTGTAGTAGACGGTCACTGTTCTTCCCTAAAACTATCAACAGTGGTGTTCCACAGGGTTCTGTCCTATCACCCACTCTCTTTCTATTATTCATCAATGATCTCCTAAATCTGACTCAATGCCCTATCCACTCCTATGCTGATGATACCACCTTGCATTATTCAACAGCGTTCAACAGACGCCCAACCCAACAACAATTAAATGACTCAAGGCGAGATGCTATAGGACGCCTAACTTCTGATCTTTCACTTGTTTCTGATTGGGGCAGAGAAAACCTGGTTTTGTTCAATGCCTCAAAAACTCAATTTCTACAACTATCTACTCGACATAACCTTCCAGACAACTATCCTCTCTTCTTCAATAACACTCAACTTCCCTCTCCTCTACATTAAACACACTCGGTCTATCCTTCACTAAAAATCTAAACTGGAAATTTCACATCTCTACTCTTGCTAAATCAGCTTCCAAGAAGTTAGGTGTCCTGTGGCGTCTTCGTCCATTTTCTCTCCCTCCCAGCTGCTTGCTCTGTACAAGGGCCTTATCCGCCCGTGTATGGAGTATGGCTCTCATGTCTGGGGGATCCACACACAGCTTTACTAAACAAGGTGGAATCTAAAGCTTTTCGTCTTATCAACTCTTCTCCTCTAACTGACTGTCTTGATTCTTTAAGTCACCGCCGCAATGTTGCATCTTTATCTGTCTTCTACCGCTGTTTTCATGCTGTCTGCTCTTCTGAACTTGCTAACTGCATGCCTTCCCCCTCCTGCGGCCTCGCTGCACAAGACTCTCTACTTCTTCTCATCCCTATTCTGTCCATCTTCCTAATGCAAGAGTTAACCAGTATCTTCACTCCTTCATTCCCTACACTGGTAAACTCTGGAACTCTCTACCTGTGTCTGTATTTCCACCTGCCTATGACTTAAACTCTTTCAAAAGAGGAGTGTCAAGACACCTCTTACGTTAACTGGACCCTCCTTTTAGATTTTTTGTTTTTCTTTCTTCTACTTTCCTCTTAACAGGGCCTGGCAACCAGCAGGATTTTTTTTTCCAACACTTTGTTTTCCCTTGGCCAGTGCCCTTGTAATGTAAAAAAAAAAAAAAGGTATGGAGGCAATCTAACAATTTTGTGTCCATGCAATTCCGCAACAGTGTCTGTAGCGTACATTTGTTTTTCTTTGTTACGTTTTACCACTTCCAACAGCTCCACTTTTGTGTGTTCCTGCTGGTGGGGAAAATTGTTGTCTTCCAGCCATTGAATTATTTCCATTCTCTTGGAAGACATTGTTGGCGCTTTATTCACCATCTTGTTATAGTCACTCACCACTCCTTTTCCCTAACTAAATGAATATTGAAAATAAAAAAAAAACTTTTTCGTGTAACAATTCTTCATAAACCACGTACTGTACATACATATATCTATGATAAATTTATATTATATCCTTTCCTTATATGAGAATGTAATCTCTCTCTC
>NC_059269.1:1893505-1896725 GCF_017591435.1 Portunus trituberculatus | reverse complement strand
GTAAATGAGGTCTAATCCTTCCTCCGCTTCTCTCTGAGACACACACACACACACACACACACACACACGTGTGTGTGTGTGTGTGTGTGTGTGTGTGTGTGTACAAATAGGTAAACACACATGCACACACATGCTGCTTGTGGCACATCACGTTATACAACATAATGTATGAAACGTAACGACGGTGAATGTGTGTGTGTGTGTGTGTGTGTGTGTGTGTGTGTCTGTAATAATATGAAGATTCAATTACATCCTCATGATTATAAGGATAGGATATAAATATATAATAGATATATGTATATACAGTACATGGTTTATGAAGAAACGTTACACGAATGATTATTATTTTTTTTAATATTCATTTTCTTAAGAATAAGGAGTGGTGAGTGACCTGACACGGTGAATTCCCCTGAGACACCTAGGCTGAGACAATTTTCTCTCTCTCTCTCTCTCTCTCTCTCTCTCTCTCTCTCTCTCTCTCTCTCTCTTTCTCCTTGTGTGTGTGTGTGTGTGTAGAGAGAGAGAGAGAGAGAGAGAGAGAGAGAGAGAGAGAGAGAGAGAGAGAGATTACATTCTCATATAAGGAAAGGATATAATATAAATTTATCATAGATATATGTATGTACAGTACGTGGTTTATGAAGAATTGTTACACGAAATTTTTTTTTTATTTTCAATATTCATTTAGTTAGGAAAAAGGAGTGGTGAGTGACCTGACGGCGAAATCCCATGAGACATCTTGGCTACAACAATCTCTCTCTCTCTCTCTCTCTCTCTCTCTCTCTCTCTCTCTCTCTCTCTCTCTCTCTCTCTCTCTTCTATCTCTTCTGTCTGTGTGTGTGTGAGTGTGAGAGAGAGAGAGAGAGAGAGAGAGAGAGAGAGAGAGAGAGAGAGAGAGAGAATGATTATGATAATAATAATAATAATAATAATAATAATAATAATAATAATAATAATAATAATGATAATGATAATAATAATAATAATAACTTTATTTCATCTACCGTGGTAATTCATCTTACATGTGATATTCATGTATATATATATATATATATATATATATATATATATATATATATATATATATATATATATATATATATATATATATATATATTTTTTTTTTTTTTTACATTACAAGGGCACTGGCCAAGGGAAAACAAAGTGTTGGAAAAAAAATCCCGCTGGTTGCCAGGCCCTGTTAAGAGGAAAGTAGGAGAAAGAAAAAACAAAAAATCTAAAAGGAGGGTCCAGTTAACGTAAGAGGTGTCTTGACACTCCTCTTTTGAAAGAGTTTAAGTCATAGGCAGGTGGAAATACAGACACAGGTAGAGAGTTCCAGAGTTTACCAGTGTAGGGAATGAAGGAGTGAAGATACTGGTTAACTCTTGCATTAGGAAGATGGACAGAATAGGGATGAGAAGAAGTAGAGAGTCTTGTGCAGCGAGGCCGCAGGAGGGGAAGGCATGCAGTTAGCAAGTTCAGAAGAGCAGACAGCATGAAAACAGCGGTAGAAGACAGATAAAGATGCAACATTGCGGCGGTGACTTAAAGAATCAAGACAGTCAGTTAGAGGAGAAGAGTTGATAAGACGAAAAGCTTTAGATTCCACCTTGTTTAGTAAAGCTGTGTGTGTGGATCCCCAGACATGAGAGCCATACTCCATACACGGGCGGATAAGGCCCTTGTACAGAGCAAGCAGCTGGGAGGGAGAGAAAATGGACGAAGACGCCACAGGACACCTAACTTCTTGGAAGCTGATTTAGCAAGAGTAGAGATGTGAAATTTCCAGTTTAGATTTTTAGTGAAGGATAGACCGAGTGTGTTTAATGTAGAGGAGAGGGAAGTTGAGTGTTATTGAAGAAGAGAGGATAGTTGTCTGGAAGGTTATGTCGAGTAGATAGTTGTAGAAATTGAGTTTTTGAGGCATTGAACAAAACCAGGTTTTCTCTGCCCCAATCAGAAACAAGTGAAAGATCAGAAGTTAGGCGTCCTATAGCATCTCGCCTTGAGTCATTTAATTGTTGTTGGGTTGGGCGTCTGTTGAACGCTGTTGAATAATGCAGGTGGTATCATCAGCATAGGAGTGGATAGGGCATTGAGTCAGATTTAGGAGATCATTGATGAATAATAGAAAGAGAGTGGGTGATAGGACAGAACCCTGTGGAACACCACTGTTGATAGTTTTAGGGAAGAACAGTGACCGTCTACTACAGCAGCAATAGAACGATCGGAAAGGAAACTGGAGATGAAGGTACAGAGAGAAGGATAGAATCCGTAGGAGGGTAGTTTAGAAATTAAAGATTTGTGCCAGACTCTATCGAAGGCTTTCGATATGTCAAGGCCGACAGCAAAGGTTTCACCGAAGTCCCTAAAAGAGGATGACCAAGATTCAGTTAGGAAAGTAAGAAGATCACCAGTAGATCTGCCTTTACGGAAACCATACTGGCAATCAGAGAGAAGGTTGTGAGCTGATAGATGCCTCATTATCTTCCTATTAAGGATAGACTCAAAGGCTTTAGAAAGGCAGGAAATCAAAGCTATAGGGCGGTAGTTAGAAGGATTGGAGTGGTCACCTTTTTTAGGGACAGGTTGAATGTGAGCAAACTTCCAGCAAGAAGGATAAATAGAAGTAGAGAGACACAGATGAAAGAGTTTGACCAGGCAGTGAGCGAGTTCGGAAGCACAGTTTTGAGAACAACAGGAGGGACTCCATCCGGACCGTAAGCCTTCCGAGAATCAAGGCCAGAGAGGGCCAGGAAAACGTCTTTATAAAGAATTTTAATTTTAGGGATGAAGTAGTCAGAGGGTGGAGGAGTAGGAGGAATATGCCCAGAATCATCCAAAGTTGAGTTGGTAGCAAAGGTTTGAGCGAAGAGTTCAGCTTTAGAAAAAGAAGAGACAGCTGTAGAGCCATCTGGATGAAGTAAAGGAGGGAAAGACGAAGAAGTAAAGTTGTTAGAGATATTATTGGCTAGATGCCAGAAATCTCGAGAGGAGTTAGAATTGGAAAGACTTTGACATTTTCTATTGATGAAAGAGTTTAGTAAGTTGGAGAATAGATTTGGCATGATTACGGGCAGAAATATATAGGGCATGAGTTTCAGCAGTTGGATGGCTACGGAACCGTTTGTGAGCCGCCTCTCTATCATTGACAGCACGAGAACAAGCAGAGTTAAACCAAGGCTTTTTAGCTTTAGGGTTAGAGAAAGTATGAGGA
>NC_059269.1:1869707-1890505 GCF_017591435.1 Portunus trituberculatus | reverse complement strand
AGAGAGAGAGAGAGAGAGAGAGAGAGAGAGAGAGAGAGAGAGAGTTACAATAGTAATGATAATGAGACCAAATAAGAATAAGATCTCGTGAAGTTTGGAGAGGGAAGTTGGCAGCGAATAGTAGAAGACTGACGTGAAGTAAGGATGTGAAGCAGTGACTTGAAGGAAGGGTTTTCTTACCCCTGTGTAACATTCAAGCCACGTAGATTGTACCTACAAAATCTCTCTTTTATAATGAAATTCCTCTAACGTCACCTAACCTAATTCATTTTATTTGGAAAGAATTATGTTAGGGCAAAGTTTGTGGAGAAGTGGAATGTTCGAGGGAGAAATTTACTTGTGGCAGATTACATTGTGTGGTTAGGAGAGTGTTGTTGTTGTTGTTGTTGTTGTTGTTGTTGTTGTTGTTGTTGTTGCTGCTGCTGCTGCTGTTGTTGTTGTTGTTGTTGTTGTTATTGCTGTTGTGACTGTTGTTGTTGTTGTTGTTGTTGTTGTTGCTGCTGCTGTTGCTATTGTTGTTGTTGCTGTTGTTACTATTATTGTTTTTGTTGTTGTTGTTGTTGTAATAGGCATTTCAAAAATATATATAAATATATAGAGGTAGACCTAAACTAGTTGTTTAACCAAGAGTGAAGGCATGTATAGCCGTGAATAAGGGTGAAAGGTCACTGTCCGCGGGTAAATTTTCGTCGGGGATCCGGGATGAGGGATAGAGGTCAACCTCCACCCATGGCCCAGTAACAAGCCGACTTAATCAGTGGCGCCGCTGGTGGCCGCCACCACCCACCAGCGCACACCCGATCCACTCTATGACCTGCGAACGCCCACGATATCAAGTGGATCGAGGTCGTGTCAGTCCTACTATAGTCAAACCACGCTCTGGAGTCACTTTGGGTGTGGACGCTGCGGTAAATCCCCGGCTCGCCACTATGCCAAATCAGCCCCAACACACATCACTTCGTGTCATTCGTCACCTATTTACTAATTATTCTTATGTTTTATTTCCCATTAAATACTTTTTTAGATTCAATAAGGGTTTGTAGTGTTATGAATGCACTGTAGTATTGTAATATAGATAATAACAATTAGTATACATACATAAATAGCACGACACGTGGCAACGCTATTTTGCGGGGTTGTCAGGTAGGTCTGCTGGGAAGGCAGGCAGGTCAGGGGTCGGGGATTAAGGTGGGTCAGGGTCATTCATTCATCACCTGGCCACCCACCCAGCAAGATGGAAGGAAGCGTCACGAATCGTGGCGGACCAATACACAGCCGAGAGAAGGAACTTATATACAACGTATATAACTACTTCTTAGAACCTTGACTTATACCTCAGTGGTGGTGTGGAAAATAAGTCGAAAGCAGAATAGGTATGTTATATTATTTAGAAGGTTTTTGGGAGTTTTCTTTACCCTTTTCTACAAAATTATTCAGAGAGAGAGAGAGAGAGAGAGAGAGAGAGAGAGAGAGAGAGAGAGAGAGAGAGAGTGGTGGAGTGGTGTAGACTTAAAAGGGTCAGGCGATCTCTAATCCTTTTTAATTGCCCTAGTAGTACTGGGAGAGATTTGGCAACGCTGTAGCTGGGAAGTCCCCTTTTCCGACCCCACCCAAAGTGACTCCAGAGCGTGGTTTGACTATAGCAATCCTGCTAAGGACCAGAACGAGGCTAAACCCATCACAAAGTTGCCAAGATACAAAAGTTCTGTCGCACAGCCGTGCGCGGATGCATTCTCTGAAAAAGAAACGCAATTAGTACTTATCAACAGTATGGAAACCTATCAAGAAATAGGCTCAGTAATTGAAGGACATGTATTTGGAAACCCAAGTAAAACTTTACTAGACACCGGAGCACAGGTGAACATTATTAGCTTAAAACACTTGAGAGAAAGGGTACCAGGAGTAGTACTCCTTGAACCAACAAATTACGAATTACGGGGAGTAACAGGAGACATTATGAAGACTTTAGGGGAAACAGTTGTGCCCGTAGAAACAGGAAAGTGTTTTCGCTATGACATCAGCTGTAGTAGTGGAAGGATCTGTCTTCCCTGGTGATTTATTAATAGGCTATGAAACAATGAAAAAAGAGGAGATCGCATTGATTCCCGCGATGGGAAGTGCTGAATTAAGTTATTACTATTACGTACTTTCCACTGGGGAAAATGGCAACCCCAACGCCGTAGGTACGTGCGGCATGTAATAAGATGAGCTTTATTTTTGTCTTTTATTAACAAAATATATTTCTTATAAGGGCAACAAAGTTGACACACATAGTAATGGCTAAATTGCATGTACCAATTGCTAACAGTAACAAACTTTCACCTAAGTACTCAGGGCCCTATAAAGTAGTATCTGCTGCCTCTGGAAATAAATTTCAATTAGAGAACTTGCACGATGGTGAAGTGGTCATACGACACTTCAACGATTTGAAACTGGCGCCTGGTCTAATTAGTACTTCAGGATTAATAAACAAGAAGGACAAAGTAACTGAAAATTCTCCAGAAAACTTAGAAGGTTATAACACTGCTAAGAGAGTAGAACAAGATGAAAATGTAAATGAGTACAGGAAGAAATTGAGGAGTCATGTCAGAAACATTAATGCTGCAACTAAGAAATGTGAAAGTAATTAATTCATTGAATGAAATTGGTTGGAAAATTATGGAATCAGATGATAGCGCAGAGGTAGAAAAACTGACGATTGATGCCGAAGAAAAACTATATGAATGTGATTTCTATACATATGTTGATGAAATGTTGTCAGAATTAGGAGTTGATTGTAATTCGTTTAATAGGTAGACATGCAACAACCCTTGCATTCTTTTAGCTTCGTAGGTAACAACATGAGCCTCAGTTTGCCCAGATGTATTAATCGAGAAAATATGTGACACGGAAAGGAATCACTCAGATAATGTAGTTCTACACTTGGACAGGGTAACGTACGTACAGGATAACTTGAGCAAAATAAACAAGGGCCTGGAAACAGTGGAAACCAGAACGATATATACACAATCTCTGAGTATTCAGGAAACTTTCCATAATCAGAGAGAAAAGTGAAAGTATTGAAAATAACTTGCTTAAGAAATCGATAAGTGACAAAAGAGCCGCAGCAGTAAAGGCTTTGAATGGACTAAATATAAGTAATATACGAGTACGTAGGTCCTTATGCCGACTTCACTCACTTTATGAACATCTTAGATGGATCATTAGGAAAACTTGATGCACTCCAAGACGTTACTGAAGACAATCATAGTACCTTGTTAGACATAAAGGACAATGTAGAAACCCTCGTCGCAGGTATAACAAATGTAACGGAATCCTTGAATATTTTCAGGCTCTGGGATCAACTGCACATGAGAACAAAAGAAATTAGTAATGACACAAAACAACTAATTCAAGAGTTGACTTTAACCAATACGAAACAGTCACATTAACACGACTGTCTATCACAAACTCACTTCAACCACACTTAAAAAGTCTTTAATATTATTCGTCGCGTGCCACCCCATAACTGAAAAAAAAAATTTCTGCAAATTGTCACTTCAAATTGTGCGAAAACATACCAAAACATGAAACAGTTCAAGATTCTCAGTCTTTCTAGATCATGGATAGATATGAAGCAATTACAATATTAATTGCATTATTCTTTACTGTTCGATTCATTTTCATGGTATATATATATATATATATATATATATATATATATATATATATATATATATATATATATATATATATATTTTTTTTTTTTTTTACATTACAAGGGCACTGGCCAAGGGAAAACAAAGTGTTGGAGAAAAAAAAATCCCGCTGGTTGCCAGGCCCTGTGAAGAGGAAAGTAGGAGAAAGAAAAAACAAAAAATCTAAAAGGAGGGTCCAGTTAACGTAAGAGGTGTCTTGACACTCCTCTTTTGAAAGAGTTTAAGTCATAGGCAGGTGGAAATACAGACACAGGTAGAGAGTTCCAGAGTTTACCAGTGTAGGGAATGAAGGAGTGAAGATACTGGTTAACTCTTGCATTAGGAAGATGGACAGAATAGGGATGAGAAGAAGTAGAGTGTCTTGTGCAGCGAGGCCGCAGGAGGGGAAGGCAAGCAGTTAGCAAGTTCAGAAGAGCAGACAGCATGAAAACAGCGGTAGAAGACAGATAAAGATGCAACATTGCGGCGGTGACTTAAAGAATCAAGACAGTCAGTTAGAGGAGAAGAGTTGATAAGACGAAAAGCTTTAGATTCCACCTTGTTTAGTAAAGCTGTGTGTGGATCCCCCAGACATGAGAGCCATACTCCATACACGGGCGGATAAGGCCCTGTACAGAGCAAGCAGCTGGGAGGGAGAGAAAATGGACGAAGACGCCACAGGACACCTAACTTCTTGGAAGCTGATTTAGCAAGAGTAGAGATGTGAAATTTCCAGTTTAGATTTTTAGTGAAGGATAGACCGAGTGTGTTTAATGTAGAGGAGAGGGAAGTTGAGTGTTATTGAAGAAGAGAGGATAGTTGTCTGGAAGGTTATGTCGAGTAGATAGTTGTAGAAATTGAGTTTTGAGGCATTGAACAAAACCAGGTTTCTCTGCCCCAATCAGAAACAAGTGAAAGATCAGAAGTTAGGCGTCCTATAGCATCTCGCCTTGAGTCATTTAATTGTTGTTGGGTTGGGCGTCTGTTGAACGCTGTTGAATAATGCAAGGTGGTATCATCAGCATAGGAGTGGATAGGGCATTGAGTCAGATTTAGGAGATCATTGATGAATAATAGAAAGAGAGTGGGTGATAGGACAGAACCCTGTGGAACACCACTGTTGATAGTTTTAGGGAAGAACAGTGACCGTCTACTACAGCAGCAATAGAACGATCGGAAAGGAAACTGAAGATGAAGGTACAGAGAGAAGGATAGAATCCGTAGGAGGGTAGTTTAGAAATTAAAGATTTGTGCCAGACTCTATCGAAGGCTTTCGATATGTCAAGGCCGACAGCAAAGGTTTCACCGAAGTCCCTAAAGAGGATGACCAAGATTCAGTTAGGAAAGTAAGAAGATCACCAGTAGATCTTGTTACGTTCACCGGTTAAACTGGTAAGATTGGCATCGGAGAGCCGGTGAACAATAACAATAAAAAAAACACTGCAGGTTCAACTGGTGAGGAAATGCAAAAGGGGTAACTTTAAAAGCTACTTTAATAACCCATGATGAAATTGACACATATATAACAAGAAACATGAGACACAGATATATAACATGAAACACAGGAAAATGACATACACATATACATATAACACAGTAATAAATACAACAATAAAGAACCCAACAATACCTAACAATAATCCTAATCCTATATAGAGGCAATGTGGAAAACACGGACGAGGGAAGTGATACTTATGCGGTGTCGCAGTGGTGAAATGCTGGGTGATGGTTGATCCCACGGCAGAACCAAGAGGCGTTGTGTTCACTGGTTGAGGCTTGGATCTCAACTGCCAATCCAGAAAACCAAGAGCTGGCTCAACACTTTCGGTTGAGTCGAAAGGGGCCGCGTGAATCCAACTTCGGGACAGTAGCCGGGCTTCATGAAACGGTGACGTGGAAGGTTCACGAGACGGTGGCGTGGCAGGTTCACGAGACGATGACGTGGAAGGGGAGGCGGAGAGGTGGCGAACGAGGTAACAAGCGGAGGAGGTGATGGTAGTAATGCATGTTACGGGCGGGCCGTAACATTTCCTCCCTAAGACCTCCGTAATGGGCTCATGAAGGAGGTGAGACGGGAGATCTTGATAAGGCGTCGGCGATGATGTTGTCCACCCCCTACCACCAGACACAGCACCTCGCAAAGGAAGAACCTGCAGAAGCTTGAAGCGCACATCGGAGGAGACGATGACGAGGAGGCGATACACGAGCCAGACAGCGGTGATGGTGGTGAGAGAACCCAGCCAGAACCAGATGAAAATGTAGATCTTCTCGTTGATGATGTTAACCGCCAGCACACACCTGGTGTCGTGGGTCTCGATGGTTCCCGAAGGCCGAACTTCCTGAAGGTGCACTTGGTGACTCTGGGGAAGATGCGAGTCATGGGATCGATGCGCTTCTCGGGGTCCATGTCAGGAAGTTGATGACCTCCGTGCCGTAGGTGAGGAAGGTGCTGCCAGGAACAGGTCGGTGAAGTAGATGTTGCCCTCCAAGTCCTGAGTTATGTAATTTATAGCCCTCTGGAAGGTGGCGGGAGCATTAGACACGCAAAGGGCATCACTTGGTATTGGTATAGTCCGAAGGGAGTGATGAAGGCGGATATTATTTGGGCCTCGTCCGAGAGGGGAATCTGGTAGTAACCTTTAAGCAAGTCTATAGTGGTTACAAATTTGGCTACTCCTATACTATCTATAAGGTCCTCTATCAAGGGCAATGGGTAGGAGTCTGGCATTAACTTTTTAAGATTAGACTGTTGTGAAGGTGTTAAGGAAACAAACACCTCATCCAGGTTGGACATGATTTGGCTGTTTGAGGGGCGTCCTTTAGGTGACGAGAAGAGGAATTCGATGTCGGACTCTTCCTCGGGGGGCACAGGACCAGACTCCTTTCCTATCAGACATACAGGTACAGCGCGAGACAAGTCGTCCTCTGGTTCTCTGGAGTGGTAAGGTTTCATTAGATTAATATGAACAAGTTGGGAATCCTTACGACGGTCAGGAGTGTGGACCACATAATTTAATGGACTTAGTTTTGAGCCACAACATAAGGTCCCATGAACTTACTGTGAAGAGCATTGCCTGGAGTGGGAGAAAAAGTAAACCTTGTCTCCTGGTTTGAAACTTCTCATGACAGATTTGGGAAGAGAATTCTGTTGCATTTAGTTTGAGATTTGAGGAAGTTTGATTTAGCAAAAGATCTGACTTCACTGATTTTATTCTTAAGGTTACTGATGTAGTCAGACACACTGGGGCTTGAAGGAGTATTTTGAGTAAACCATTGATCCTTTAATATTTTGAGAGGCCCCTGATCTGTCTACCATAGAGTAATTCAAAAGGGAGTAACCTAAAGAATCTTGAGGAGATTCTCTTAAAGCGAAGAGAAGGAAAGAAATACTTTCATCCCAGTCTCCTTGATGCTCCAAGCAATACTTCTTCATCATGGATTTTAATGTTTGGTGAAACCGCTCCAGACAGCCTTGGGATTGGGGTGGTAAGCCGAGGAGGTAACATGGTCGATGTTTAGCTCATTCACTATCTGTTGGAAAAATGGCTAGTGAAATTGCTACCCTTGTCAGACTGAATTTGTTTTGGAATTCCTACCGAGGTGAAAAAATGTATTAGATGTTTTACAATGGTCTTTGATGTGATGTTCTTAAGAGGAATGCTTCAGGGTACCTGGTAGTGGGATCCATGAGGGTTAACAAATACTGATTCCCTCGTTTGGTTTTGGGTAAGGGCCCTACGCAGTCTAGTATGATCTTTTCGAAGGGCTCCGTCTGAACTGGAATAGGCGTCAGAGGAGCTGGCACAAGGCGTTCGTTAGGCTTACCCACAACTTGACATATGTGACATGTTTTACATAGTGTGACACATCCTTTTTCATTCCTGGCCAAAAAAATGTTGAAGAGCCTTCTTGTAGGTTTTTGGATGCCTAGATGACCTGACAATCCATCATGAGCTAGTTCTATAATGGCTGGTCTTACAGACAAGGGATGACAACTTGATGCGTTTCTGACCAGGTGTCTAGTTGTTTCAGTTCAGGAGGTCTGTAGGCACGCATCAGGACTCCTTCCTGATAATAAAAACAAGGCAATTTAGACATATCCTTTGTCTCACTGGCCACATGTCTGATCTTAGCCAAAGTGAGATCCTGTTCCTGAGCATTAATCAAATTCTCCTTTGAAATGATGTCATTATACAAGTTGTCAGTAGAGGCAATCATTGGTGGAGGAGGTGATGAAAGGGCAGGGACTTGGACTGAGACCTGGTGACTGCACACACTGGGAAGAAGTGAGGGGATGTTTCGTCCAGGATCTTAGTGGGACTTTCTGTTAAGGGAGAATCAAGAACAATTAAGTTTGGAACAGCCAAGTTACCCGCAAGATCATTACCCAGTACAAGATGTACCCCGGTACTGGCAGTTCACCAGGTTTAATGGCTACCTCAACCTCTCCTGAAATGAACGGGCACTGTAAGCTAATATTAGCCAAGGGATAGGAGAGCTGTGATTCGAGACCTGTAAGGATCACCTTCTCCCAGTGAAAGCCTGTTTGATGTTAGGGATGACATCTTCCCTTAAGATGGATTGGGCAGCACCTGTATCACGCAGAACCTTGATATTTATTGCCTTGTCTTTACCATCAGTCAGGGACACTTTACCTTGATACATGTACGGGTCATAAAGTTCTAGAGGAGAGTTGACAGGGTTAGCTAGGGCCACTGGTTTCTTGTTCTCAAATGTGTTTGGTCTAGGGGCCACAAAAGAAAATTGACGTTGAGAACCCTTGCAATTTGGGTGTCTACATTTCTGGATCGTGTGACCTGGCTTCTTACAGTATGTACACCAGGGGGAATTATATGCATTTGGCGAGAATCCGGTTGGCTTACCACCCGCGCCCCAAAACCTTCCCCAAAGGAGGACCTAACATTAGACAGTGAACCACGACCTCTACTACCCAGGGATCCCATCAACAAAGCAAACGCATCAGCCACTTTAGCGGCAGACATAAGATCACTCTCTCCCGTTCTTCCACATGCCTCAGAATATTAAATGGTAACTTGTTCTTCCATTCTTCCAGGACCATTAGATTGAGCAACTCCGAAAAGGTGGTAATGTTAAGGGCGGCTAACCATTTCTTAAATTGTCTTAGTTTCTCACTAGCGAATTCAACATAGGTGTGAGACTCTGGTTTCACATACTTTCGAAACTGCTGTCTGTATCCATCAGAAGTGATAGAGTAGGCGTCTAGAATGTTACCTTTGATCTCTTCATATTCTACCTCATCACTAAGGCCGTTGTATACCCTATAAGCTTTTCCTACTAGCTTAGGGACAAGGAGAGACACCCACTGATCCTGGGGCCATTTATTCCTATGAGCAATGCTCTCAAAAGCGCGAAATGACCCGTCAACATCAGATTCATCAAAAGGGGGAACTAGCGGAGCAGCTGTAGCAGGATTAAAGCTTGCTAACTGTTTCTTTATATCTATTTCTTCCCCTCTAAACTTAGCGTCATTTCGTAGGGTTAACTCCTGAATTTCTAACTCTTTCTCCTGCCTTTTAAGTTGTAACTGAAATTCTCTTTCTTCCTTTTCTGCCTGTAGTTGCATTTGTTTTTCCTGCATCCGGTATTCTAGTCTAAGCTTCTCAATTTCCCATTGACTTATCCTACTCTTATCCTGTTCTTCCTGGGGACTGTGTATTATAGTCCTCGTAGAGGCTGACATGGGAGTTAACTCCTCTATGGCATTTCCTAGCAACTGACCTTCTTGCACTAGATGTTCAACAACTACATTCTTAATGACCTCTTTAGTCATCTGAGACGTGATGGGAACATCAAAATGTTTAGCGATGGCTTTCCATTGGTCCTTCTTTATATTAGCATATTTAAGTTGTTCCAGAGAAGGGTCGGCACAAAATCTTTAACGTTAAACTGAGCGGAAGCCATATTAAATAGATGTTAAACAACAACAAAAAAATGATAAGCGAATTACTTAAGTGAGGAACTTGGCAGAGTGATAATAAAGGCAACCTTGAAATTACCTAGATTATACTTAAGTAAACACTTATGAGTACAATCACTAATGAGGGGTAAACTAGAGAGTTACGGCATTAAGAGGGATCCGGATTACTCTAGTTACGAGACTTGAGAGTGAGGAGCGAATTGTACTGAGACTTGTTATTGATAAGGAGGCGGATTAGTCTGAGAGACTAGTTAAAATGGCCGATTCTAACTAGCGAGAAAAATGATCCGCGAAGTGAGGGCATTGAGGGTTCGCATGAACATATGATGATCCCAACACTTGGATAACACTTATTACACACCTGCCTATGTGCAAAAACTAGAGATAAGTGCTATCGGTGAACACGCCTTTCTACCTGGTTTCCTGCTCTACCACTGCTATGCGATACCAATGAAAGTCACGAAGCACGTTTAACCCAAAAGGAGCCACTTGAACGCACAAAGGTAAATTTAAACCACACGCAGAGTAAGTCACAGAAAAAAAACACATCAGAGTCACAACACCACAGAAACACAAGCAATCACAGAAAAAAAGTCACTGGAAAAATGGAACACTGAACATGGGTTATAATGGTCCTGTCACGGTCGCCAATTGTTACGTTCACCGGTTAAACTGGTAAGATTGGCATCGGAGAGCCGGTGAACAATAACAATAAAAAAAACACTGCAGGTTCAACTGGTGAGGAAATGCAAAAGGGGTCACTTTAAAAAGCTACTTTAATAACCCATGATGAAATTGACACATATATAACAAGAAACATGAGACACAGATATATAACATGAAACACAGGAAAATGACATACACATATACATATAACACAGTAATAAATACAACAATAAAGAACCCAACTTAATACCTAACAATAATCCTAATCCTATATAGAGGCAATGTGGAAAACACGGACGAGGGAAGTGATACTTATGCGGTGTCGCAGTGGTGAAATGCTGGGTGATGGTTGATCCCACGGCAGAACCAAGAGGCGTTGTGTTCACTGGTTGAGGCTTGGATCTCAACTCCCAATCCAGAAAACCAAGAGCTGGCTCAACACTTTCGGTTGAGTCGAAAGGGGCCGCGTGAATCCAACTTCGGGACAGTAGCCGGGCTTCATGAAACGGTGACGTGGAAGGTTCACGAGACGGTGGCGTGGCAGGTTCACGAGACGATGACGTGGAAGGGGAGGCGGAGAGGTGGCGAACGAGGTAACAAGCGGAGGAGGTGATGGTAGTAATGCATGTTACGGGCGGGCCGTAACAATCTGCCTTTACGGAAACCATACTGGCAATCAGAGAGAAGGTTGTGAGCTGATAGATGCCTCATTATCTTCCTATTAAGGATAGACTCAAAGGCTTTAGAAAGGCAGGAAATCAAAGCTATAGGGCGGTAGTTAGAAGGATTGGAGTGGTCACCTTTTTTAGGGACAGGTTGGATGTGAGCAAACTTCCAGCAAGAAGGATAAATAGAAGTAGAGAGACACAGATGAAAGAGTTTGACCAGGCAGTGAGCGAGTTCGGAAGCACAGTTTTGAGAACAACAGGAGGGACTCCATCCGGACCGTAAGCCTTCCGAGAATCAAGGCCAGAGAGGGCCAGGAAAACGTCTTTATAAAGAATTTTAATTTTAAGGATGAAGTAGTCAGAGGGTGGAGGAGTAGGAGGAATATGCCCAGAATCATCCAAAGTTGAGTTGGTAGCAAAGGTTTGAGCGAAGAGTTCAGCTTTAGAAAAGAAGAGACAGCTGTAGAGCCATCTGGATGAAGTAAAGGAGGGAAAGACGAAGAAGTAAAGTTGTTAGAGATATTATTGGCTAGATGCCAGAAATCTCGAGAGGAGTTAGAATTGGGAAGACTTTGACATTTTCTATTGATGAAAGAGTTTTTAGTAAGTTGGAGAATAGATTTGGCATGATTACGGGCAGAAATATATAGGGCATGAGTTTCAGCAGTTGGATGGCTACGGAACCGTTTGTGAGCCGCACGAGAACAAGCAGAGTTAAACCAAGGCTTTTTAGCTTTAGGATTAGAGAAAGTATGAGGAATGTATAGCTCCATGCCAGAGATAATCACCTCTGTTATGCGCTCGGCACAAAGAGAAGGATCTCTGACATGAAAACAATAATCATCCCAAGGAAATCAGAATAGTACTGCCTTAGTTCCTCCCACTTAGCAGAGTTAAAATGCCAGAAGCACCTCCGCTTAGGCGGGTCCTGAGTCTGCACTGGAGTGATAGAACAGGTAACGGAAATTAGATTGTGGTCGGAGGAGCCCAACGGAGAGGAAAGTTTAACAGAGTAAGCAGAAGGGTTGGAGGTTAGGAAAAGATCAAGAATGTTGGGCGTGTCTCCAAGGCGGTCAGGAATACGGGTAGGGAACTGCACTAGCTGCTCTAGGTCATGAAGGATAGCAAAGTTGAAGGTTTGTTCACCAGGTTGGTCAGTGAAAGAAGATGAAAGCCAAAGCTGGTGGTGAACATTGAAATCTCCTAAAATGGAGATCTCAGCAAAAGGAAAGTGAGATAAGATGTGCTCCACCTTGAAAGTCAAATAGTCAAAGAATTTTACATAGTCAGAGGAATTAGGTGAGAGGTATACAGCACAGATGAATTTAGTTAGAGAGTGACATTGAAGTCTTAGCCAGATGGTAGAAAATTCTGAAGATTCAAGATTGTGGGCACGAGAGCAAGTGGTGTCGTTACGCACGTATGCGCAACATCCAGCTTTGGATTGAAAATGAGGATAGAGCAAGTAGGAGGGAACAGAAAAGGGCTGCTGTCAGTAGTCACAGACAACTGTGTTTCAGTTAGGAAGAGAAGATGAGGTTTAGTAGAGGAGAGGTGGTGTTCCACAGATTGAAAATTAGAACGAAGGCCACGAATGTTGCAGAAATTGATAGTGAAAGTATTAGATGAAGTGTCAAGACACCCAAGGTCGACAGCAGAGGGCAGTCCGACCTGGGGACATTTATGGTCCCTCCCAGAGGGGACTCCGAGGCAGGGCGTGGTGAAGCCATTATTAAATTTTGATTTGAAGAGAGTGTAAAAGTGTAAGGTGTTGTAGTGTAGTGTAGGAAGTAGTAGAAGTTGTCTTTAGAGGGCAGGCTGCAGCTGCTCAATTGTATAAATGAGACCACAAAGGGAACCGGGAAGAGAGGACACGGGGAATCACTCAGTCTGCAGCACTGCCTACATCCCCGTAAGTACATCTCCTGGAGTATTCCACCGGGCGGCAGGTGACTACTGCCTACTATATATATATATATATATATATATATATATATATATATATATATATATATATATATATATATATATATATATATATATATATATATATATATATATATATATATATATATATATATATATATATATATATATATATATAAATGTTTCCTTTTCGTACACTTAAACCACACGTCAACCTGTGCGAGTGTAATTAGCGTTTAAGGTTATACTGTACTAGACAAGAAGCAACGTACCGGCTTTCGATCGTGAAGTGTGATTGTGAGCGTGCGAGGACATTGTTAATTGTGTAAAGAATATTCCATAACCCTGAAATAGGAAGTATGACAGAAAAGACAAGATAGAATGAAAATTAATATGAATTATACTGCATACATTGAATTTAGAAAGAAAGAATTGTATTGTATAATATATGTTAAACTATATATATTAAACTAAGATATATTGAATGAAAATGCATGTTCTTATAACAGTAGAATATAAGAAACTTTAATCAGAAATAAATGAATGTAAGATAATATAAAATAAGATTATGTATGATAGTATTAGAAATTAGGCACCAATTGTAATATAGAAGACTTGTCGGGACGACAAGCAGTAGCTGACCGAGCCCTGTAATAGGCATTTTAAAAATATATATAAATATATAGAGGTAGACCTAAACTAGTTGTATAAGCAAGAGTGAAGGCATGTATAGCCGTGAATAAGGGTCAAAGGTCACTGTCTCGGAATTTTCGTCACCCGCTAGCTCTAACGTCCCGTCGTAAGAAAACCGTCTGGTTTATTTCACACCGATAAAGCTTACCGCTGATTCAGCTCGCTAGGCCTTAACATCCCATTGGTAGGTGGTAATGTATGTCATAGTTAGGAAGCCCCGTGATTGGATAGTTACTTTCGGTCTACGTCATTACTGTGTTAATGACGACGACACTATAGGGTGAGACAGTACAAACTATTCAGTTAGGAGGGCAGATTCCCCCTGGCTACTATTCCACTCAGACGTAGCCCTGCTACACGAAAAGATTTAAGCCAAACAAGGAAGAAGCACTGACGGTGATACAGAGAAAGTTAGTGAAAAACATAGTGACTGAGAGAGTAAGTTTACCGCGGACGTGCGTCAACTTTGTTGCCCTTATAAGAATATATTTTGTTAATAAAAGACAAAAAGAAGGCTCATCTTATTCACCCAGAACCACACCATAAAGAAGTGAATAACTAATTCTTGCACGCAAGTTGCTGGGACCAACTGAGGAAAAAAAGACAAACTACTAACTCTACTACACACAATACAACCACCAGTAACACTTTTGTTGTTGTTGTTGTTGTTGTTGTTGTTGTTGTTGCTGTTGTTGTTGTTGTTGTTGTTGTTGTTGTTGTTGTTGTTGTTGTTGTTGTTGTTGTTGTTGTTGTTGTTGTTGTTGTTGTTGTTGTTGTTGTTGTTGTTGTTGTTGTTGTTGTTGTTGTTGTTGTTGTTGTTGTTGTTGTTGTTGTTGTTGTTGTTGTTGTTGTTGTTGTTGTTGTTTGTTGTTGTTGTTGTTGTTGTTGTTGTTGTTGTTGTTGTTGTTGTTGTTGTTGTTGTTGTTGTTGTTTGTTGTTGTTGTTGTTGTTGTTGTTGTTGTTGTTGTTGTTGTTGTTGTTGTTGTTGTTGTTGTTGTTGTTGTTGTTGTTGTTGTTGTTGTTGTTGTTGTTGTTGTTGTTGTTGTTGTTGTTGTTGTTGTTGTTGTTGCTGTTGTTGTTGTTGTTGTTGTTGTTGTTGTTGTTGTTGTTGTTGTTGTTGTTGTTGTTGTTGTTGTTGTTGTTGTTGTTGTTGTTGTTGTTGTTGTTGTTGTTGTTGTTGTTGTTGTTGTTGTTGTTGTTGTTGTTGTTGTTGTTGTTGTTGTTGTTGTTGTTGTTGTTGTTGTTGTTGTTGTTGTTGTTGTTGTTGTTGTTGTTGTTGTTGTTGTTCTTGCTGGTGCTGTTGTTGTTGTTGCGGCTGTTGTTGTTGTTGTTGCTGTTGTTGCTGGTGCTGTTGTTGCTGCTGTTGTTGTTGTTGTTGTTGTTGTTGTTGTTGTTGTTGTTGTTGTTGTTGTTGCTGCTGCTGTTTTGACTACAAACTGAGATGTCAATCTTGCAGACAGCTAGGACATAAGAGTCGCCTGTGTGATCTGTATAACACGTACTAGGTAATTGGCAACGAAGATGATGCCGATACTTTTGACCTTGCAAAATTAAAGGATTTTATTACCATAGATCATGTCAATGCACAAAGCATACTAGGAAACAAGGTAGAATTGGAATTGTTAATGAAAGAGAGAGATCCTGACGTTCTTTGTGTTAGTGAGACTTGGCTTCTCCCAGAAACTCATGATAAGTTTGTTAATTTTGATAATTATAGTATCTTTAGATGTGACAAAGGACGTGGTGGCGGAGTATGCATATTTGTAAGGAAAACTTTTAATGTAACTCCTTTACATATACACTTAGACAGACCCACAGGTGTGGAAGATGTGTGGGTAACATTACAATGCAGGAAATTGCCATCTATTATAGTAGGATGTTTGTATCGTCACCCGAAGGCACCTACTGAAACTTTTAATTACGTAGGAGAAATTTTGAAGCAGTTGTTGCTGACCAAGAAGAACTTTTATGTATTAGGTGATTTTAACGATGACTTTTATCCTCTAACTGTAATCTTAAGACAATTTTAGCCAATACTAGACTGTGTCAAGTTATTGACAAACCCACTAGAACGACGAGTCACTGTGCCACTCTTCTCGATGTTATTATTACTAACAAACGAGAAACAATTATTTCTTCTGATGTTGAACCTTGTCCAATAGCCGATCACGACTTAATAACTGTTGCTGTAAACTTACGTCAACCCAAACGTGCCCCCGCCGCCACGAAAACTGCTCGCTGTCTGGCTGACTACTCTCCCGATATCTTTTGTGTTATGTTAAGTCAAGAAAGTACTGCATTAAGGGAAGTATTTAACACTGACAATATAAACAAACAAGTGAACATTTTTACAGACATCTTTCATTGTTGTTTAAACACATGTGCTCCATTTAAGACTAAAAGAGTCAGAAGACCATATGCACCCTGGATGACTGATGACATCAGATCAGCGATTACAGAAAGAAATAACGCACAAGCACTTTTAAAACAAGATCGTAACAACCTCACTCTACAAACTCAATATAAAGATCTCAAAACAAAGGTCAAATAGATGATACATGCAGCAAGGATTGCATTCCATAACAATGAATTTATTGAGAACAATGGAGATGTAGCAGCCACATGGCGTGCCTGTAAACAAACTTGGTTTTGCCAAGTCCCAGGACAGTATGTGTTTATATATGGCCAACAAAGTGGATGAACTGAATGAATATTTTGTAGATGTAGGCAGGAAGGCCTTTGAGAAGTCACAACAAGGTACCAGCGGGGACGCAAGTAATGAATACCTCCACATCTTCACATAACGCTGAGCTTTTCAGGCCTCAGCCCGCAGATGTCGCCACAGTAATCCTCACAATGAAAAAACTTAAGAACACCAGTTCATGTGGATCAGACGAGATTCCATATTCACTGTTAAGAGATGCCTTACCTGTCATTGCACCGTACCTAACCTGCATTATAAACACTTGTATCGTCACCGGAGTCTTTACCACTGCTTGGAAGCATTCTCTTGTCACTCCTATTCATAAAAATGGAGCATCTGATGATCTGGGCAACTACCGACCTATTTCATGATTATCTGTTCTATCTAAAATACTTGAAAAGGTGATAGCCACTCAATTGGTAAACTTTTTAGAGTCTAATAAATTGCTAAACGCCACACAACATGGATTCAGACCTAATTTATCAACCATTACGACTTTAACTAAAATTACAAATAAAATCTATGAAAACATATACAATAAGAAAATAACCTTACTGATCTTGTGTGCCTTGTCTAAGGTGTTCGGCAGTGTTAGCCATGATATTTTGTTAAAAAAGATGCACAATATGGGAATTGACTCATTCTTTTTTAGACAATATTTGAGCCACAGAACACAATCTTTTCGTAAATGTAAATTTCGGTGTTCCCCAGGGATCTATCCTAGGCCCAATACTGTTCACAATGTAAATGATCTTGGAATAGAAGTAAAGGACTGCTTACTGGTGCAATATGCAGACGACACCCAATTCATACTGTCATACTCAATTGAAAACTTGCCTAAATTGATAAGAAAAACATCAGAGACATTAGATGAAGGTATTTCAGTAAAAATGGTTTACTACTAAACATGAATGAAACTCAGTGTATGTTCATTGGCAGCAGAACTTTACTTTCTAGAATGCCTAGTGACACTATAATACACGCTGGTGACACAACCATAAAACCATCTGACTCCTTAAAGAACTTGGGTGTCTTCTTTGATAAACACATGCTGTTCGACACACATATAACAGAAATGACTAAAAAAGCCTTTGGCGTTTTGATGTTCATCAATAGAATAAAAGAGTTTTTCAGTAGTAAGGACAGAAAGATTGTTATTCAAACACTTGTTCTCAGTCTTTTGAATTGATATGGGTACTACAAATAAGTCACAGCTAAAAAAAGTCAAGAAATTGTATAACTTCTCTGCTAAAGTGGCTGTGTGAGGAAGATCACGGTGAAATCATGCTTCCCCTATCCTAGAGGAACTAAAACTAAACAGAACCAAAAGAATTCAATATGAACTTTGTATATATATTAATGCACAACATAGTATCACATCAATATATGGTTATTCAAATGAATCAGAGCAACACGAGGCAACAAAATAATTTCTATACACCAAAGGGCCACGAATATGGAACGCCTTGCCTCAAGAAGTTAAAGATATAACAAATGTCCACACATTTAGAAGAAGCCTCAGGGATCACATGCTGCACCATCATCTTCCTCTTGCATTCTAATATCTGTTTATCTTCTTGCTTATACTTATTTTTTATTTTAGAGTTTTACTTATTAGTTTTTATGTCCTTCCCGTAAATTTATTGCTTTAGAATTTTGATTTATTGTTTTTAATATTTGAGTTTTACATCAAGTTTTAATTTGTTTCACTTCTTATGTGTAAACTTTACCACTCATGTGAACTTGACTCATTATTCTTTTGTAGCCCTATCGCTGAATTTATTATATACATGTGAGAAAAACCATTGTAATAATGGAATATGGCAATAAATTCTAAAAAATTCTCTCTCTCTCTCTCTCTCTCTCTCTCTCTCTCTCTCTCTCTCTCTCTCTCTCTCTCTCTCTCTCTCTCTCTCTCTCTCTCTCTCTCTCTCTCTCTATCTATATATATATATATATATATATATATATATATATATATATATATATATATATATATCTATATATATATATATATATAGCTGCTATGTAAGTTCCTACCCTGACTTTGACTTTGACTCAGTCAGCCAGTTCTCTCTCTCTCTCTCTCTCTCTCTCTCTCTCTCTCTCTCTCTCTGCAGTTGCTAAGCTAGGTCCTAGCCTGACTTTGACTGTGGGAGGGGCTGCCCAGTCAGCCAGTCAGGTGGATCTCTAACAGTTGCCTCTGTCAGTCTCTCTCTCTCTCTCTCTCTCTCTCTCTCTCTCTCTCTCTCTCTCTCTCTCTCTCTCTCTCTCTCTCTCTCTCTCTCTCTCTCTCTCTCTCTCTCTCTCTCTCTCTCTCTCTCTCTCTCTCTCTCTCTCTCTCTCTCTCTCTCTCTCTCTCTCTCTCTCTCTCTCTCTCTCTCTCTCTCTCTCTCTCTCTCTCTCTCTCTCTGCAGCTGCTAAGTTAGGTCCTAGCCTGATTTTGACTGGGGAGGGGACTGCCCAGTCAGCCAGTCAGGTGGATGGCCCTTAAGAGTTGCCAATGTCTCTCTCTCTCTCTCTCTCTCTCTCTCTCTCTCTCTCTCTCTCTCTCTCTCTCTCTCTCTCTCTCTCTCTGCAGCTGCTAAGTTAGGTCCTAGCCTGACTTTGACTGTGGGGGCTGCCAGTCAGCCAGTCAGGTGGATGGTCCTTCTTCTCTCTGTCTCTCTCTCTCTCTCTCTCTCTCTCTCTCTCTCTCTCTCTCTCTCTCTCTCTCTCTCTCTCTCTCTCTCTCTCTCTCTCTCTCTCTCTCTCTCTCTCTCTCTCTCTCTCTCTCTCTCTCTCTCTCTCTCTCTCTCTCTCTCTCTCTCTCTCTCTCTCTCTCTCTCTCTCTCTCTCTCTCTCTCTCTCTCTCTCTCTCTCTCTGCAGCTGATAAGTTAAGTCCAAGCCTGACTTTGACTGTGGGAGGGGCTGCCCAGTCAGCCAGTCAGGTGGATGGTCCTTAACAGTTTTTTTTTTATTTAAACATAATTTATACAGAAGAACATGTACCCAAAGGCGCACTGTCGTGTGCTACCTATTCTAAGGGTACTACAATCTATTTCTCTACAATATTTACAAGATTTAAAAATATATAATATACAAGATGGTCAGCATGTAAATGGAGCACTATTCTTTTCACTTCACTAGCACTACACTGAGTGTCACGTCACAAAGAGTGTCAGAGGAGTTGGCAGTGTCTGTCTCCACTTATGTGCCATCAGTTTGACACTGTGTGTGTTCATCTCCTGGACGTGAGGCACCGCGGCCGTGAACAAGTTCCACATCCTGGAGACGCGTCCTGCGAAGGTGCGTTGATGCTGACACCCGTGGGATCGCGGCACCTCTACGGCGTCACCACCATTGAGCACCGTTCTCGTGCTCCGTGCGGTCACTCTCAGAGGATGACGCAGCCCTGCCAGATGTGGTACTCACTCTTTGCACCTGTGCCTTATGGAACACTACGATTGCCGCCACATCTCTGCGGTGTTCCAGTGAATCAAGAGGACGCTCAGGCTCTGGGTGAGGTGGTATTGCAGCATCTACTAGCCGTATGGCGCGGCGTTGGATGCTGTCCGGTCTCCTTCTGTGTGCGGCACAGGACATCCAGGAGAGAGCTGCGTACTCAAGGTGGGGCCGCACCTGTGCCTTGTACAGCAGCAGTCTCCCTTCCTGTCGAGGAAACTGGCGATCCTTCTGAGAGCGGAGATCCTGTGAGAGGCTTTTTGGCAATGGTTTTGACATGGCTGTCAAACCTCAGCCCTCGATCCACCTCCACTCCAAGTATCTTGACGTCATCTTGGGTGAGCAGCAACGCCAAAAGACAACTTTCCTGCCATTGCTGCCATGGCGGCTGGGGACCGAGAGACAACCATTGTCTGTGTCTTCTCCGGCGCGAATGTCACTTGCCAGCGAGCACCCCACTCCTCTATCACTCGTAGCTGCTGATTGATGGCCTCAGCAGCCCGCCCACTGTCCTGGCGTGGATAGGTGGGCGGGCTGCATCTCAGTGTCATCTCTCTCTCTCTCTCTCTCTCTCTCTCTCTCTCTCTCTCTCTGCAGCTGCTAAGTTAGGTCCTAGCCTGACTTTGACTGTGGGAGAAGGATGCCCAGTCAGCCAGTCAACAGTTGCCAGTGTAAGTCAGGTGGGATGGTTCTCTCTCTCTCTCTCTCTCTCTCTCTCTCTCTCTCTCTCTCTCTCTCTCTCTCTCTCTCTCTCTCTCTCTCTCTCTCTCTCTCTCTCTCTCTCTCTCTCTCTCTATCTATCTATCTATCTATCTATCTATCTATCTATCTATCTATGTATGCAGCTGCTAAGTTAGTTCCTAGCCTGACTTTGACTGGGAGGGGTACTCAGTCACCCATTCAGGTGGATGGCCCTCAACAGTTGCCATTATCGCCAATCATCTCTCTCTCTCTCTCTCTCTCTCTCTCTCTCTCTCTCTCTCTCTCTCTCTCTCTCTCTCTCTCTCTCTCTCTCTCTCTCTCTCTCTCTCTCTCTCTCAGTTGCTAAGTTCACAGGGGC
>NC_059269.1:1814707-1867207 GCF_017591435.1 Portunus trituberculatus | reverse complement strand
GTTGCCAGGGTCAGTCAGAAGGGTGGTCCCTAAGGGATGCCAGGGTCTGTTGCCAGGGTCAGTCAGAAGGATGGTGGTCCCTAAGGGATGCTAGGGTCGGTTGCCAGGGTCAGTCAGAAGGGTGGTCCTTAAGAGGTGCCAGGGTCGGTTGACATGGTCAATCCGAAGGGTGGTCATTAAGAGGTGCCAGGGTCGGTTGTTGCCAGGGTCAGTCAGAAGCGTGGTCCTTAAGAGGTGCCAGGGTCGGTTGCCAGGGTCAGTCAGAAGGGTGGTCCTTAAGAGATGCCAGGGTCGGTTGCCAGGGTCAGCCAGGGTGGGAGAGAAGGGAGGCGCTGTGCACTCACCTCCCCATCTCTCCCGGGGGAGTAAGGAGGCGCATACACGCCTGCCTTGCTCCCCTGGGGAAGAAGGAAGGCGCTGCGCACTCACCTCCCTCCTCCCGTGGGCAGCTCCATCACGTGCCTGTGTTTGTCAGGCACACTTAGTGATGGAGTGGATGCTCTTTGAATTTTTTGTGAGTTCCGAGAGGGGGTTCGAACCTATGCGCCCCTCACATCCCTCACTCCAAACCCAAAGTGCATCACTCTACCCACTGAGCCACGAGGGCCCCTTTTTTTTTTTTTAATTTGGTCTATTTCCCCATCTAATGTTTACGCCAGAATATATTAAATAATTAAATTCCAATAATTATTTTATTTTACCACATGTGTGTGTGATTTGAACGCTGGTGTCGCCCACCCCGGGTCCCCAAGACCGTCACTCTATCCACTACGCCATGGGAACCCGAACGCTGGCTGAGGTAAAGAAGACAATATATATTTGAATACATCACAAGTTCAATAAGAAGTATTGTTGCTTATTCCATTGTCAATGTTTATTCGCACAGCGGTAATTACATCAAACTGTGGAATGTTAAGTGAGTCTCAGTCATGGAGTGCAAATATTAATATTAGTAGTACTAGTAATAGTAGCAGTAGTAGTAGGTGAGATTAGAGAACTCGATAAAGGCGGGCATTCCTTGGGTGTGAGGCGGCCTCCGGGAACCCTCCTTTCTCCTTGGTAACGTAACTATATCTATCTCTCCCTCTCTCCCTATCTCTATATTTCTATTTACATATTACTCTTGTAATCTCTCCATATAATTCAGTAATAATGCGGTCGTTAGCCAACCACACTACAACAGCTATGCGATTCATCTTATATACCTAAAAAAATATATTATTTAAGAGGGTTGCTACTACTACTACTACTATAACTGCTACTACTACTACTACTACTACTACTACTACTACTACTAAACAACAACAACAACAACAACAACAACAACATCTACCACTACTACTGCTATTACTATTACTACTATTGTTACTACTACAACTACTACTAATACTTCTACTACTACTACTAGTACTACTACTACTACTACTACTACTACTACTACTACTACTACTACTACTACTACTACTAAACAACAACAACAATAATAACTACTACTACTACAAAACAACAGCAACAATAACTACTACTACTTACTACTACTACTACTACTACTACTACTACTACTACTACTGCTACTACTACTACTACTACTACTACTACTACTACTACTACTACCACTGCTGCTACTACTACTACTACTACTACTACTACTGCTGCTAATACTAATACCATTTCTAGCACTACCACTACTACTGCCACTACTGCTACTACTACTACTACTACTGCTACTACTACTACTACTACTACTACTACTACTACTACTACTAATGCTACTAATACTACTTTCTTTACTACTACTACTACTACTACTACTACTACTACTACTACTACTACTACTACTACTACTACTACTACTACTACTACTAGTGCCATCATGTTCACCACCATTCCTGTTGTATCGCTGTGATGTGGATATCTGACGGAGAGAACAGAGAGTACTGTCGTCTAATTCCTCTCATTTCCTCTATTTTCTTATATATAGGATGTAGGTTTTTTAGTTATTGTAATACTGTTTTGATTGTTTAAAGAATATTCACATATTTTGTTGTTCATGATAAATGTATTATTATATTACTTTCTTTTTGCAAAATTAAGGTTTGTTTAGATTTAGTTATTAGTAATGTTTAGGGTAATTTGCTCCGTGAATCATGGTAATGTTTTATTTTCAAAGGTGCGGCCAAGTCACGTTCTCCTTTGTGTACAGTTGTGTTGGTTTGAGGTCCTGGACAGTCCTGGGAATAGCGCCATTTCAAATATTCATTTTATATATAATGTGTATTGCCAATGAATTATACAAGCGTTAGCGAAAGCAGAATATTCCAAGAGTACTAGTAGTGTAGTAGCAGGAGGCGGCCAGCAGGGTGCGGGTCTTGCCAGAGAGTCTTCTCTACTAAGCCGCCGCCACTACCTTAGTAGAGATATTTTTTTTTACAATATGGGCTTTGTATGGGGTTCTTCTGGTCATAGGAGGTATTTTGAGTACCGTCTATATGAAACTCAACCCATTAGGGAACCTTTACCTCAGTGAATGCCCTTTTATCCTTGAACCGTGGCCAGGATTCAAACACATGAGCTTGCAGACTCCTCGGCCACGAAAGAGCCCGTGATTCCGCTCTTCTCTCTTTCCTATCTATATGATTCCATTCTTCTCATTTTTTTTTTTCATTCACTTACTAATTATTTTAATCTTTTCTTCCTGGACAGTCCTGGCTTGAGGGCCCTAGCAATAATGAATTGGCAATTAAATTCACTAGTATGAACGAAAGTAGAATAGGTCAAGAGTAGTGAAAATGGTGGGGAGTGTGGGATCTTATTATTATTATTATTATTATTATTATTATTTAGTAGTAGTAGTAGTAGTAGTAGTAGTAGTAGTAGTAGTAGTAGTAGTAGTAGTAGTAGTAGTAGTAGTAGTAGTAGTAGTAGTAGTAGTAGTAGTAGTAGTAGTAGTAGTAGCAATAGTAGTAGTAGTAAACTATTATTATTTTTATTATTATTTCGATTCATTGTCATTATTTTTGTTATTATTGATATTATTATGATTATTTTCATCTCTATTAAATTTACTATTATCACTGATGTTATTACTATTATTTTTATCATTGTTGTTGTTAATAATAATAATAATAATAATAATAATAATAATAATAATAATAATAATAATAATAAGAAGAAGAAGAAGAAGAAGAAGAAGAAGAAGAAGAAGAAGAAGTTTATTTTTTTGCGTCAAAACAATGAAAATGATGAAAACAAGCCAATACAGAGAAACGAAATAGAAGTAACAAAACCATAGTGTTTTAGTAGTATTCAGCTTGGTTTGCACCAAATCACTTAAAAGCAGGAAAAAGCATGATTACACACTATTTGTTTAAGGAACTGAAATATTTGAAAAATGTGTTATTTTGGTGTTTTTCAGAATTTTATGCACCAAAACTCAGAAATGCAGGCAAAACAAGTTCATACACTAAGTTTGTTAAAACCTGTTATTTTTGTGTGTTTTTAAGGTGTTTTATGAAATAAAAAAAATACCTCAATTGAAAATATTGTATCCTGAAGTTAATTTACATTGTTTCACTTTTTAAAACGAGAAATTAATGAAAATGAAAATAAGCTAATATAGAGAAATGAAATAAAAGAAAGAAAACGTGTTATTTTAGTGATTTTCAGCTTTTCATATACTAAAACACAGAAATGCATTTAGATGGCGAATATAAACAAAATTTGTTTAAAGAAATTAAATATGTAAAAAGATGGGATACTTTTTTTTCCAGCATTTTATGCACCGAAACTCAGAAATGCAGCCAAATTAGTTTGTATACAATATTTGCTAAAACATTTTTTTATATATTTGTAAGATGTTTATATAGAAAAAAATATCTCAATATAATATATTGTATATTGAAATAATTTTAAAGCTTTATGCTTCAAAACGAGAGAATTAATGAAAACAAGCTAATATCGAAAAAAATTAAAAACAATAAAATATGTTATTTAAGTGGTTTCCTACTTTTTTTTATGCACGAAAACACACACACACACACACACACACACACACACACACACACACACACACACACACACACACACACACACAAAGATAAAAACGGAAAAAGCGCATATACACACTATTTGTGTAAGGAACTGAAAAGTGTAAAAAAATGGGTTATTTTGGTGTTTTCCATAATTTTACGCACCAAAACTCAGAAATGCAGGCAAAACAAGAATACAGACAGTATTTTTTAAAAGTTATTATTTATATGTTTTTGGAGTTTTATGAAAATTTTGTATATACAAGTCGTTTTACATTGTTACACTTTAAAACGAGGAAATTTATGAAAATAATCCAATATAGAGAAATGAAAGAAAAATAACAAAAAATTGCTATTTTAGTGGTTTTAACTTTTATGCACCAAATGCAGGTAAAAGCGTAATTACACATTATTCGTTTAAGGAAGTAAAGTATGTAAATAAAATTTGTGGTTTACAGCATTTTATGCAACAAAACTGAGAAAAGCAGAGAAAACAAGTATATACACTATATTTGTTAAAACGTCTTATTTATGTGTTTTAAGATTTTCTGAAAAAAACCTATTTCGATTGAAATTTTGTAATAATAATAGAGAAACGAAATAAAAGTAACAAACACGTGTTATTTTAGTGGGTTTTCAGCTTTTTGTACACCGAAGCACAAAAATGCAGGCAAAAAGCATATATACACTCTATTTGTTTAAGGAAATGAAATATATCTAAAAAAAACAATCGGTTATTTTTGTTGTTTACAGCATTTTTGGCACAAAAAACTCAGAAAATCAGTCAAAACAAGTATATACACTATATTTGTTAAAAATTCTTATTTATGTGTTTTTAAGGTGTTTTCTGAAAAAAAAACTATCAATTGAAAACTCATTGTCCCTAAAACCGATAAAACTGATGAAAAGAAGCTAAGATAGAAAAAAAAAATAAAAGCAGAAATAAAGTCTACTAAAGTAGACTTTAGCTTTTCTGCACCAAAACACAGAAATGCAAGCAAATCGCGTATATAAACACGATTTGTTTAAGGAACTGATATATGTAAAAAATGTGTTATTTTTTTTTTTCAGCATTTTATGCACCAAAACTCAAAACTGCTAGCAAAATAATTTTCTACACAATAAATGTTAAACCGTCTTATTTATATGTTTTAAGGAGTTTTATGAAAAGAAAAAAACTATCTCCATTGACAATTTTATATATTGAAGTAATTTTATCAATACATTTACTAAAATATTACAATAAAAAAAACATTAAAATGAAATAATTTCACCAATAATTTAATGCATTTCATAGTTCTATGCCAAACCACGTCAATATTGTAGTGGCTCCCGTGAATCAAACTGCTGTGCTATACTTAAAATGCGTTCATCAATCCTAATGTATTTCAGACGTTTTCGAGCTGGAGCATTTCCAGCAATTAGTTGTTCATAATACGAATCGCTTTCTTTCTGAATTCTCTTTATTCCATCGATGAATTTCCATATAAGTGGATGATTCATTCCTAGTTCTGCATAGATTTTCCTGTGCGTAGCTTCGGCATGATTGTTTGTTCTGTCCTCACCTGATATGGTTCGACTAGACATATTCCACATTTTTGTAGGAAAAAGTGGTGAACGTCGCCCATTTCCTCTTCTCAGTGGTCTCCTACATAATTATCTTCGACCCAGTTCATTAACGGCTGAAGTTCATCAGGTAAGTATTCCGAGAAAGCATCGATGTAAACACCCATGTGAGAAACAGCTACAAAAGATAAAGCAACGATCATTTTAGCTTTTACAGCGAAGTCAAGATCATTATTATACAAATGTTGTAGCCCAAGATGTTTCAGATGCTTATGAATATTATGTGCAAAATGAAAGAAACAGCCTTTCAACTCCACCTCCGAAAAACATTCTTTCATTGCAGAAAAAGCTGCTTGTTCATAATCACAATAAATTCCCTTTGGTTGCAAGTCTGCAGACAAATCAGTTATCATTTGAAACATTTTCACGGTTGTTGCTCGACGCTTATTAGGTAATAAAACGTACAGTACAGGAAGAACTCCCTCATGCTTTCTTGCCATAATAACGTGAACCTGAGAAAACAATGGAGAAAACATCTTAAAGTTCCATCCGCGAACCACACATCAGAATCACGTAAAATATTTACCAAATATTAATATTCTGTCGTGTTTTCACAGCTATCTCCAAGTAAAAAGTCTTCAGACTGACCACCGTGCGTAAGATAAAGTTTGTACACATCCGCTATTTCTAATTCACTTAAACTGAGAGCATTTGAGGGAACAGAATATAATTGATTTGGTTTTCATCGAACAATTTTTTTCATGGCATCTGAAGTGGGCAATGCTGCCAGAGCAGCTTGAGAACTATTTTCAATGCAAGCATTAACAACTGATGACGGCACTTCTAAAGTTTCCTCAGCTTTACGTTTTACACTTGTTTTAATTTCACCAACTTCAACATTTACTGCTGACGCACCGTGTGAATGTATATTTACTTCTTTTACTACCGCCTAGTTTTTAGTGTGAATACGCCCTTTACACTCGTTTTCTAATTCGCATCTCCAAAACTTGAGAGAAGAGTCGTTTTTGCTACATTTGTCAAACACGTATATATATATATATATATATATATATATATATATATATATATATATATATATATATATATATATATATATATATATATATATATATATATATATATCTGTTATGTGAAAACTTTGGCTTGTCTCTTTTACTTAAAATGTTTTCGGCTATTTCCGGTATGGGCTGTACAACAAAATATAAAGAGAAGCATTTTCCAGTAGTGTAAAGAGACAACTGGGATATCACTTCATTAATGAAATCCGACGAAACCTTGGTAGAATGAGAGAATCACTAAAAGAAACACTTGAATATTGTAACAACACATCATACGAGACTCTGGTAAAATGAGATGATTACTAAACGAGACACTTGAATATCGTAACAATTTTCAAACGAGATTATCACAAAACGAGACACTTTTATATTAATCATGGCCTTTAAAAGATTTTTATTCTATTTTATTTCCATTTTTTCTTTTTACATTATTTTTTGGCGCCAAATGAGTTAGCGCCAAAATAACGAGCGCCAAAATAGCTTATCGCCAAAACGGCGGCGCCAAAACGTCTGCGCCAAAACGACGGCACCAAAACATCCTGTTCCGGGAGAGAGTTGGTGTAGGTACAGGAGGAGAGCGTTATGAGGCTGGCAGGAGGAGGTCTAGATGGAGGGACAGCGTTATGAGGCTGGCAGGAGGTGGTCTAGAGGGAGAGACAGCATTATGAGAGTATCAGGAGGTGGTCTAGAGGGAGGGGCAGCATTATGAGACTGGCAGGAGGTGGTCTAGAGGGTCTAGGTCGGATTTTTTCCCGGCGACGCCCCCTTCCCTCAGAGTGCAAGTGCGCCAGCCTCGGTGGGTAAATAACAACAGGGAGAGGCGCGGTGCGATGGTGAATGCGCCTCACGTCAGCCGGCGCCGCGTCTTCACAAAAACAACTTGTGTTAAAACACGCCTAACAAAGCCAGGCGGTTCCTTTACCTGCGATATATAATAGCAGTAAATGATCCCACCCACCACCACCCACATCCTACCTTCCTCACCCCTTTCTTGCCGCTCCCTGCCCCACCGTCCCCTCCCGCCCTCATGCAGTCCTATACTCTCTCCAGTTACCTCCCCATCTCTTTCAGTCTTCCTCCGCCCTCCTCCTATCGCCAGACTACCCCTACAGCCTACTCCGCTTCCCAAACCAGCCGCCTCCTCTTCCCTGTACATTCGCTCCCCCGTCAAAACATAATCCATTAGACATTTCCACTGAAAGTTAAGGTGGAGGAGGCGGAACACTCAGCAGGGCTGATGGGGTGATGGGGCCGCACTATTGCTCTTACCACATGATAAGTGAGAGCTCCACAACGACCTGTGTTGAGCTTAACGATTTTTTTTTTCTGACATGGTTAGAAATTGTCATGTTGGCTCTATGGATTAAGATTGTGCAGCGCATTTTTATATCTATTATTGACTTAACCTTCATTACCAGCTCTTATCATGAAGAGTAAACGAAATCGTTAAGCTTTTCTTCCGGTTTTGTTGGATATTGATATTGTTTCTATGCATTAAGATAGAGCAATAGTGGTAGATGTTTTCTTTTCATTATTTGAAAGATTTGCTTGGCAAAATAACAAGAAACAAAGAGAGATCAGCATATATAAGATAATATTTCACAGATTAATGTAGACATTTTTTTCCCCTTTTGTTAAGTGTTTACGAATAATGACACACCTCTATGCAAGGTTCACACGCATTTTTCTCTTATCCATTAGTGACTTTTACAGACACGCAGCTTTCATTATTAGTAAACGAAATCATTAAGCCTCTGGCGCGGTTTTAAGTGGCGAAAAGTAACCGTGCCACGCAGAGTCCAAGTGAAGATTCTCTGAAGGGTTGGCCGCAGCGCCGGGGCTTGTCCTGGCTGAAAATAATGCCCGGTATGTTGGTTGCAGCTCGGCGGGACGTGATGATCGATAATTGCACCTGTTTGTCCTTGTCAACACGGGAAGGAACGTGGAAGGTGCTTGCCTCTGCTCTAAGTGTGTCTTTGTTTGCTCCACGGGGGAAAAAAGTCACCTGCTACATCGAGTATACGCTAGTGGCGGGTGAGGGGGACAGGTGAGGTGAGGGTGAGAGTGAAGGTGAGGAGTGAAAGGTATGAGGCATGGGTGTGGGGTATGGGGATGAAGGAGAGGGTGGTGGGTGAGGGCACCTACCTAAGCTGAAGCACAGTGGAGGACCCTCAAGAATCTAAACTTCCTGTATGTTAAGTGAATGGTCCACTATTGAAGCTGCAACTTCTCTGTTCTGTAGCGGTGACATTATGTTGATAGATCACCAACGGGAAATGCACAAAAGGACTTGGATACGCCGTTAATGCATTCATAGCAAAACCTGTTTCATGCAGAGTTTACGGATTTTTTTTTTTTTTTATCTGTCTGTGTGTGTGTATGTGTCTGTTAATCTGTAATTCACGTTTTCTTTTGCAGTTATTTGTGTTCTGGGACCTCTTCTTTTATTATTTATACATCTGACATGTGGTGTGGGATTGAATCTAATATGGTTGCTTATGCTGATGACACCACTATATATGCGACAATTCCTTCCCCACAGGATAGGCAGAGAGTCGCTAATGTACTCACTCAAGATGTTTCAAGGATTCTGTCATGGTGTGATCGGTGGGGTATGAAACTGAACCCGAGTAAATCCCATAGTATGGTTATTAGCAGATCAAGGACACCTTTCCCAGTTCACCCTGATATTGTTGTCAACGAAGTACCTATTCCTAATTGTTCGTCTCTGAAGTTACTCAGTCACCCTTGATCCCAAACTTACTTTTGAGTTGCACTTGCGTTCACTTGCATCATCAGTCTCATGTAAAGTTGGTTTGTTACGCAAATGTAGGCGGATATATTCCTCTGATGATATTGTAAGAAATTGCTTTTACTCTTTCATACTGCCTCATTTTGAACATTGTCACTCTGTGTGGATCTCTGCAGCAGAGTCTCACTTAAAGCTTTTAGATAGAGCATTCAACCAGATTAAATTTCTTCTTCCTAATCTTGAGATTAATCTTCGGCATCGTCGTTTGGTTGGATCATTGTCCTATTTCTTCAAAATCATGTCTAATTCCAACCACCCGTTGCATTGTCATTTGCCTGCCCTTCACTACCAGCACGTGCTACAAGACAATCCTTGATCATGAATGACCGTTCCTTGTCTGTGAATCGATGTAATACTTCACAATTTTCCCGGTGTTTTATCCCAGTATCTGCTAGACTCTGGAATACAATTCCCAACGAGATTGTTAATTCTAGTAACATTGAAGCATTTAAAAACGTGTGAATACCTTTCTTCTCTCTGAACTCACTACCTCTTAGATCTCTACCAATCTTCCTATTCTGTTGTTCATTCCTGTTACTTCCTTTCACTTATCGGTGAGGTGCCGCCCACTGGGCCTTTGGGTTTATGCAGTTATGCTTTCCAGTGGGTCGCCTTCATTGACCTCATAATAATAAAATAATAATAATAACGTACAAAAGAGGTTGGGAAAGCCTCTTTAGGAATCTAGTTCAAAAGATTGTAGAATTTGACAATTTCATTTCAAAACTATGGTGATACTTGTTGTTTGAAATAGTTCAAGTTACAGGAAGATGGTGTTACGACCTTCAAACAGCCTGACCCAGTGCCCTCAAGGAGCTGTGGGCACCAGTCACTGATTAGGTTAATCACTCTTATTAAATACAAAAATTAAGATAAGTAGTCAAGAGTGACTTGGCTTCAATGCAACAGTTCTTAACGCAAAAGGCTGTTTAATGGTGTAACAGAACTGAAAAACTAATAATAAGGAAAGGTTAAGAGAAATAATTTAAATCCTTAACTAATTTATTAACAAAAATAAGCAAAGTTAACTTAACAACAAACAAAATTAAACTTAAGGCCCGTGGATAGTTAAAAGTATAGCAATCACATCCAAATATAGAAAATAATAGCACTCACAAAAATATAGAATCACAAAATATAAGAAATCAGGTAAATAAGTTTAACCTAACTGCTCAATACTGAAATAAGTCACCCGTGGGGGTGTCAACACACCTGCAGCTCAACACCACATACACAACAAAAGAAATAACTCATTAGTGCCAAGAATATAATAAATAAGCTGCTTAAGGGTGAAAAGAGCATAATATGAGACCACAAAAATAAATAAATAAGTACCACACTTACTAGAAGTAATAAGTAAACAAATTCACCACACACTTGCCCTCCCCTATGGCTGGTACACACAATAATGAGTAAATCACCACAAATAATATGATTGTTAGGTAATACAACCATAATAAACACCCAAAATCTCTCTTCGCTTATCAACTCATAAAATGGCCGTCATCCCTGGCGTCCCTCTACGCCACACAAAGATAAATCACCAAAAATACCAGATAACACCCAAAACACCCAAAATATTCACACGTCACAAAACACAGTGACTTAAATAAGTGCCAAGGAGAACCAGAATCCCTACAATCAGAGAAATAAGGAGTAAGATACTCAGCCAGAGATATGAGGGAGCGGAGTGGCGGTCACAGGTCCAAGCCTTCAGGCACCCCAGTGTGGTCTGAGATTGTGGCGTCGGTTCACAGGCCTTTGTCCGAGGGGAAAACATTACGTCACATGATGTCATCTGAGCACCCATTGGCTAACACTCTCTAAACCTGCCAGAGGGCGTTATCAGAGTACCATCTCATTGGTCCCGGCACCATCGCCTTCCTCTCACAAAGACAATAGCAAACATGACGTCACGACACTCTCTAAAATCTCCGACGGGCACCCGCTTACACTAAAAACATTGAAGTACATTATTACAATAAATGTATACGAATCACGAAATACTAATGTAACATACAATAAAATAATAAATGGGTATATATTACATACATAAGAAAGGCCGTCCTGAAAGCATTACAAATATATACACGACGAAGATATTACTGTCAGGGCGCTATCACAACTTAAGCTAAAACACAATACAATATATTAAATATCTGACGATCGTAACAATGAAAAAAGTAAAAAGCAGAGTTTAGAGAGAGAGAGAGAGAGAGAGAGAGAGAGAGAGAGAGAGAGAGAGAGAGAGAGAGAATACATAGACGCGTGCTGCCATTGATGTGTTGATGTTCCCTAGTATGTGCAAACACACACACACACACACACACACACACACACACACACACACACACACACACACAGACAGACAGACAGACACACACACACACACACACACACACACACACACACACACACACACACACACACACCTGCAGCAGCCGTGTGCGCAGCTGTGCCGCGTTAGAGAGGAAAAACACGACGGGGAACTAAATGTTAAGTACTTTCAGTAAAACTAATACCACTTTCTCAAGCAGCCGCCACGAGCCAGTGCGGCGCGCCATTGGCTGGGCGTCGCGGGTGAGGCACGGCGCGCCACGTGTTCCAAATCAGCCAAACGTGATCATTTGATGTTTTGCTGCGACAAGCGACCTTTTTGTTTTGTAAAGCTGATTGTGTTCTCCTGAACAGCGGTAGACAGATTCTGCAGGTAGAAAGTGACGCAAAAATACATAGAGAGAGAGAGAGAGAGAGAGAGAGAGAGAGAGAGAGAGAGAGAGAGAGAGAGAGAGAGGTAGCTGATAATTCCGTGACTAATGACATCACTCCTGCCAACCACGCCTCTTGCCCATTATCATCATGACACACCGAGCCGCGGGTGGCGGTGATGGTGGAGGAGGAGAGGCGGAGAGGCGACACGGAGGTTAGGCCAAAATGAAGTAGCCGAGATGTTTAGGGGTGTGAGGGGAAGGTAATGAAGAGGATGAAGAATAGCAGAAAGTGTGTGTAGTAAAACTGTATTTGGAGTGAGACGAACGAAATGATAAAGGAGTAAAGAGATGAATAGAGGAAATGGCCTGTGGAGGAAAGATATTGAGCAGTGTTTTGAAGGACTTAGATGCTACAGGTAAAGAAGATAGAGGAATAGCGGTGGATGTTTTTGTTATTATTTGAAAGATTTGGTTGGCAAAATAACAAGAAACAAGAGATAGGCAAAATTTACATTACAAGGGCACTGGCCAAGGGCAAACAAAGTGTTGGAAAAAAAAAAATCCCGCTGGTTGCCAGGCCCTGTTAAGAAGAAAGTAGAAAGAGAAAAAACAAAAAAAATCTAAAAGGAGGGTCCAGTTAACGTAAGAGGTGTCTTGACACTCCTCTTTTGAAAGAGTTTAAGTCATAGGCAGGTGGAAATACAGACACAGGTAGAGAGTTCCAGAGTTTACCAGTGTAGGGAATGAAGGAGTGAAGATACTGGTTAACTCTTGCATTAGGAAGACGGACAGAATAGGGATGAGAAGAAGTAGAGAGTCTTGTGCAGCGAGGCCGCAGGAGGGGAAGGCATGCAGTTAGCAAGTTCAGAAGAGCAGACAGCATGAAAACAGCGGTAGAAGACAGATAAAGATGCAACATTGCGGCGGTGACTTAAAGAATCAAGACAGTCAGTTAGAGGAGAAGAGTTGATAAGACGAAAAGCTTTAGATTCCACCTTGTTTAGTAAAGCTGTGTGTGGATCCCCCAGACATGAGAGCCATACTCCATACACGGGCGGATAAGGCCCTTGTACAGAGCAAGCAGCTGGGAGGAGAGAAAAATGGACGAAGACGCCATAGGACACCTAACTTCTTGGAAGCTGATTTAGCAAGATTAGAGATGTGAAATTTCCAGTTTAGATTTTTAGTGAAGGATAGACCGAGTGTGTTTAATGTAGAGGAGAGGGAAGTTGAGTGTTATTGAAGAAGAGAGGATAGTTGTCTGGAAGGTTATGTCGAGTAGATAGTTGTAGAAATTGAGTTTTTGAGGCATTGAACAAAACCAGGTTTCTCTGCCCCAATCAGAAACAAGTGAAAGATCAGAAGTTAGGCGTCCTATAGCATCTCGCCTTGAGTCATTTAATTGTTGTTGGGTTGGGCGTCTGTTGAACGCTGTTGAATAATGCAGGGTGGTATCATCAGCATAGGAGTGGATAGGGCATTGAGTCAGATTTAGGAGATCATTGATGAATAATAGAAAGAGAGTGGGTGATAGGACAGAACCCTGTGGAACACCACTGTTGATAGTTTTAGGGAAGAACAGTGACCGTCTACTACAGCAGCAATAGAACGATCGGAAAGGAAACTGGAGATGAAGGTACAGAGAGAAGGATAGAATCTGTAGGAGGGTAGTTTAGAAATTAAAGATTTGTGCCAGACTCTATCGAAGGCTTTCGATATGTCAAGGCCGACAGCAAAGGTTTCACCGAAGTCCCTAAAGAGGATGACCAAGATTCAGTTAGGAAAGTAAGAAGATCACCAGTAGATCTGCCTTTACGGAAACCATACTGGCAATCAGAGAGAAGGTTGTGAGCTGATAGATGCCTCATTATCTTCCTATTAAGGATAGACTCAAAGGCTTTAGAAAGGCAGGAAATCAAAGCTATAGGGCGGTAGTTAGAAGGATTGGAGTGGTCACCTTTTTAGGGACAGGTTGAATGTGAGCAAACTTCCAGCAAGAAGGATAAATAGAAGTAGAGACACAGATGAAAGAGTTTGACCAGGCAGTGAGCGAGTTCGGAAGCACAGTTTTGAGAACAACAGGAGGGACTCCATCCGGACCGTAAGCCTTCCGAGAATCAAGGCCAGAGAGGGCCAGGAAAACATCTTTATAAAGAATTTTAATTTTAGGGATGAAGTAGTCAGAGGGTGGAGGAGTAGGAGGAATATGCCCAGAATCATCCAAAGTTGAGTTGGTAGCAAAGTAATAGTAAGTAAGTAAGCGCGTATGGCAGAGGGATACATAGAGGGTAGTATTTGCCAGATTGCTACCAGGAAAGAGGTAAGAAGCAAGACAGAGTAATGTCACAAAAACATAAAGCACAATATTTACTGAATTGAATAAGAAGACAAGTTTTAGAAATGCAAGTTTAAGCATTACGAGTATGGCAAAATAGTAATATCATAGTTAAGATATACTTAAGATAATTATAAGGCACAATAATTAAAAATAACTGAAAAAAAAGTATGGAAGAGTATTCTAAATGAAATGAACTCATATAACAAAAAAAAAAAATGAATAACTGGAGTGAACTAAAGAATGTGAAGGTGAAGTAGTAAAAGACCAAATCGCTGCTTCGGGGTGGTGATGGTCGTGGTGGGGGACTGAAGCCGGCACGTGCTCATCCACAAGCTAAAAAGAAACCTGCCCTCACCCGCTTATTTTCTTTGTGAAATGCCACAAACGGATCATTAGTGGCTACCGTTTTTCTCTCACGCGAACTACACGTGAGGTTAGACCAGATCAGTTACCTTTGACTCCAGCAGCAGGTGTGGTCTTCTTACCTGCCTTTCCTCTTTTGTACACTCTTTGTGCTAACTCTTCCCTCCTTCCACACATTCACTCCCCTTATGGAAAAAGAATATTTGTATTATTATCATTAGCGTTATTCACTTTCTTAGTATTTTAAACTTTTTTTCCTTATTGTACTCTTCCTCCTCCTCCTCTCGCCCTCCATCACAACAACAAATTACTATCTCTCTCTCTCTCTCTCTCTCTCTCTCTCTCTCTCTCTCTCTCTCTCTCTCTCTCTCTCTCTCTCTCTCTCTCTCTCTCTCTCTCTCTCTCTCTCTCTCTCTCTCTCTCTCTCTCTCTCTCTCTCTCTCTCTCTCTCTCTCTCTCTCTCTCTCTCTCTCTCTCTTAGATTGTTTCACACCTTTAGTAAACAGTGTCCCTCAGTTAGACTATCTCCGAAATGGAATAACATCAAAAGAGAAGTAATAAGACAGCCCAGTATAACGTGTTAATTTGCTGGTTTTCAGGTTTTTATGCAGTAAAACTTAGTTATGCAAGAAAAAAAACTATATAAAGAATATTTGTTAAAGGAAGCGATATATGGAGAAAACTAGGATATTTCGTTGTTTTCCATCATTTGGTAACCACAATTCAGAAATGCAAGCAAAACAAGTATATACACTATACTTTGTTAAAACGTCTTATTTATGTTTTGAAGGTGTTTTATGAAAGAAAATATCTCGATTGAAATCTTTCATACTCAAGTAATTTTACATTGTCATGCTTCAAATCTATAAGATTGATAAAAATAAGCCAATATAGAAAAGAAAAATTAAAGGAACAAAAGCGTGTTACTTTAATAGTTTCCACCTTTATCTGCACCAAATCATAGAAATCCAAGTAGAGCGCGTATATATACTTTCTTAGTTTGTATAGATTTAGTTATTAGTAATGTTTAGGGTATTTTGCTCCGTGAATCATAATAATGCCTTTTTTTATCAAAGCTGCAGCCAAGTCACGTTCTCCTTTGTGTACAGTTTTGTGGGTTTTAGGTCCAACACAGTCCCGGCTTAATGGACCTGGGAATAGCGCCATTTCAAATATCCATTTTATATATATATATATATATATATATATATATATATATATATATATATATATATATATATATATATATATATATATATATATATATATATATATATATATATATATATATATATATATATATATATATATATATATATATATATATATATATATATATATATATATATATATATATATATATATATATATATATATATATATATATATATATATATATATATATATATATATATATATATATATATATATATATATATATATATATATATATATATATATATATATATATATATATATATATATATGCTAATGAAGAATACTAGTATCAACGAAAGCAGAATATGCCAAGAGTACTAGTAGTGTAGTAGCGGGAGGCGGCCTTTAGGGGTGCGGGTCCTGCCCGTTGATTCTTCTATACTGAGCCATCGCCAATACCTCAGTAGAGATATTTGTTATACAATATGGGCTTTTTACGGGTTCTACGGGGCAAAAGAGGTATTTTGGGAGCAATCTATCTGAAATCCCACACCTTAAAGAACCCTTACCCCAAGTGAATGCCGTTTTTACCCTCCGACCGTGGCCAATATTCAAACACATGAGTTTACAGACCCCTGGGCTACGAAAACGCCCGTGATTCCGCTCTTCTTCTCTCTTTTTTATCTATATGCTTCCATTCTTCTTATTTTCATTGAGGACTTTGGTAATAGTGAATTGGCAATAAAATTTACTAATATCAGCGAAAGCAGGATAGGCCAAGAGTAGAGAATATGGAGCAGATGTCCATGTGTAGGTTCGAATCCCACCATGTGTCATCTTCAAAATTTTTCTTTTTTTTTCGAGTGGTTTGAAGTTAGCTACATGTCATCATGGTACACATGTTCTAGGTGGAGGTGAAGTGATATGAGTACCAATATAAACAAAATTGTCTGTACGCTAAAGGGTGGAAGCTGCACAGTGCTTCCCATACACTCCAGGTATACCTACAGGCGCTATAGGCTGTACCATAAGGACAAAAGTATAGATAGTAGTAGTGTAGTCGTATTGCACTACAAAAAAAAAATTACTGTAAACACTGTCTCTCTCTCTCTCTCTCTCTCTCTCTCTCTCTCTCTCTCTCTCTCTCTCTCTCTCTCTCTCTCTCTCTCTCTCTCTCTCTCTCTCTCTCTCTCTCTCTCTCTCTCTCTCTCTCTCTAAGAATAAAGTTAACTGTGGGCAATATCACAGTCATTTCTTTGAGTCATTTATTCACCTATTCCTCGAAAATATTTCCAAGGTTTTATTGAAAAATAATAATAATAAAAACGATAACTTAATAATATCATTAATAATAATAATAATAATAATAATAATAATAATAATAATAATAATAATGATAGTAATCATAATAATAATAATAATAATAATAATAATAATAATAATAATAATAATAATAAAACATATTAATAATGATAATGATGAAAATATTGGTAATAATATAATGATATTTTAATAATAATAATAATAATAATAATAATAGTTATAATAATAATAATAAAAATAATAAAATATTAACAATAATAATGAAAACCATAATAATAATAATAATAATAATGATAATAATAATAATAATAATAATAATAATAATAATAATAAGTATAATGCAAGTGATAATAATTAAAATTAGGTTAGGTGACGTTAGAGGAATTTCATTATAAAAGAGAGATTTTGTAGGTACAATCTACGTGGCTTGAATGTTACACAGGGGTAAGAAAACCCTTCCTTCAAGTCACTGCTTCACATCCTTACTTCACGTCAGTCTTCTACTATTCGCTGCCAACTTCCCTCTCCAAACTTCACGAGATCTTATTCCCTTTAAGTCTATAATTACACTTTCGCCTTTAGGCTTCATTGCAGTTTCACCCATTCCGCGCTAACGTTCATTACAATTTTAGTATTCTACCGTATCGGGACAGCAGCGTGCTATCGTCAGAAGCAGATATGTAGGCAGTCATTTTCCAGTCATCCAGCTCTTTCTCTCTCTTTATGTTTGTATTTGGTCACATTATCATTACTATTATAATTCTCTCTCTCTCTCTCTCTCTCTCTCTCTCTCTCTCTCTCTCTCTCTCTCTCTCTCTCTCTCTCTCTCTCTCTCTCTCCCTGCACCTTACACAGACTTATGCTTGTGGCTCTCCTACATACAAGGAACTCTGCTTCTTACCTACTAACCTGGCTGGCATACCTTTTTAGATATAGTCATTGCTCTTTGAACTAGTGGTCCACATTGCTGCATCTCGGAAAAATATGTAAATGTTTTAGTTTACTGCATCAGTTTTCTCTATTTAGTTCACCCTTCCCGAGATTAAAGAATTAGCAAGAGGGTGAACAAAATGTAACATTCCCCAGAATTCAGCCAATCCTTGTAAATCCTGAGCTTATTTTTTTTTCTCTTTTTGTAACACGGATGTAGCAAAGCGTGTGAGAAATATAGGAAAACAATATTTGTATGTGTGGAAGTTTGTTCGATCAAAATGAATGTGTTGTTTTGGTCATTTTATTTGTTTCTACTTGTGAATTTTGTGATGAAAGTTCTCTGGGTGTTACCTATGGCTTCTGCTAACCTGTCCTCTTTACGGCATTGTCATTTTACATCTTTAATCATCTATCGGCCATGTAACTATCCATCCCTCTATCTTATTTTATCTTTCTTTCTTCCTCCCTTACTACTTTTTATCTATCGGTCATCACCTCTATTATCATTTCATGCAAGTGTCGTGCTCCGAGCTGTTGCACCACGTTGCACAAATTCTCTAGCAACTGGCTATAAATAGTCAAAGGTTTTTTTCTATCTTTAATTAACAAAAATAATATCTATACATAAGGTGTTCGATACGGCGCCGACAAGTAACAATCACAACTCTTTCTGTTGCCTTCTCCACTGCAATTACTACAATTTCTCTTACAAACATCCTTAAGAATTATATTAATCTCGTACATATTCTCGCATCAAAACGGATTTCACTTCTAACATCATCCACTATATCTTCTTAACGTATTACAACATCTGAACACTGTGCTTTCTTTATTAGTAAATCTCATATGTAGTACGTACAATATTACCCTTTTTTCCCACCTACCCGTATATAAGAATGACCTTTACTTGGTACATAATTGCAAGCAACCAACGTGACGTACCACCAAATATATTACCATACATATATAGTTACCTGACTTCGTTCACGAAAATGACAACGTAACACCACTGAAATATATTGATATTTCCACACAAGTGACTTCCCACAAGTAATCTCTTTCTCTTGGTACCCATACATGGAACCACGTTAACTTCGTACACAATTACACACTAGTAAATATGTTATGTAACTTATACGTCAGAGCAACACACATGCATATACGTAGGTAGCCGTATACAAATTCCTTACTCATAGATGAAAACGCAAGTATATAACGACGTCATTATGAACCAAAGTACAAACACATAAACCATAATAAACTAATACCACATAATACCTAAACCTCCTATCATGATTCCTCCTCCATTCTAATTTACCTCAAAAGACTGCATTGCGACTTATAGTTCCACTTACTGGTTATATATGAAGTACAAAACGCCGCCCTCAGCTATGCAGCCGAGGGTGACCCGCTTAGAGCCGCGGTTGTCCTCTCTGCTTCCTCTCTCTCTGCCCCAATCCTCTACAATTTTCCTTCAGGAACTTATGGGGGCGTATCTTGACCCACACAACACGCCCCTCAGAATGTATCGTTCACCAATCAAGTACAAGCTCACGTGAACTCCACGTGTGGTATCAACAACATCCAAGAACGACAACAGCACCACATAATGTTTACCTGACCTGGTCTATATATATCTGCCCGGACTGCCCTAGGTCAACTGGCCTGGGTCATTAAATGTTTCTTTTTGACCTTCCTGCCATTCCTAATCTCTTTTATGGCTTGATACGGCTACACACCGCATACTGGCGAACTATCATACATCCATATTTCTTTATTTCTTGTATCTTCATATTTCTCATATTTCACTTATGATGTGGGCATCTGACACAAGCGCTATCAAGAGTAGACCAGCTGGCTTCCTGCAGCTTCCCTTATGTTCTTATTGCTTCATTGCCACCCACCACTACACTATCACCTACTTTCATCAATGCACTGGGAGGTTTCAAGACACCTGTCCTCTGCTTTTAAGTAACGGTTACAACTTTATATGGGGACCGGCATTTCAGTGGGTCTTTTCTTTGCTGTTTTTGCTGGCCTTCACCTTCTACATAATTAACACTTATCAAGCCTTTTTCTCCTTCATGTTGTTGTCCGTTGGTATTAAAATGCCCTGCTTATCATTTTATCCTTGGTTCCTGTTACTCCTTATTTACCCAACATTTATTACTGCATCTCTTCATCCCTTTTATTGTCCATCACTTCATTAGCAACTGTCATCACATCTTATTGTCCTTGTTACTTCTCATTAACTCATCACTAACTACCATTCCGTTATTGTCACTATAATGTCACTATAGAGATGCTTACACGTCTCAATGTCACCATTTCTTTTCACCGCATCACTGTCTGTCAAGTCCATCACCACCACCATCACTGTACAAGGTCATCGTCACTATCTTCTACATCAACACAGACTGCAACTCTTCACGCATCACGCTCATCATAACCGTCATTCACAGCATCATTCATTGCCATCACACTCCCCTATCACCATCACCATCACTATACCCTTCACATCACCACTTCTCATCTCTCACTACTATCGTTCTCAACATCATCTATTGGCATCACACTCCCCTATCACCATCGCCATCATTATACCGTTCATATCACCATCACTATACCATTCACATCACCACTTCTCATCTCTCACTGCTATCATTGTCAGTATCATCTATTGCTCACTACTATCATTGTCAGTATCATCTATTGTCATTACCTATCACTCTCATCACCATACCATTCACATCACTACTTGTCATTATTCTAGTCAAAAGTGACCTATGACTCCCATCACGCAGCGTCACCATCCGTCACCATCAGTCACCAGCCAGCAGGCAGGGGCGAGTGCGGGATGAATCAGGGCAAGGCAATACAATGGTCGGCCGTCACTCATTGCAACTGTGATACGTTTGTGACTGTCATTACTCATTCCACTCTTTGGTTTTCAAGGGAGTGATGGATCGTCTCTAGTTTGTCACGATAACACAGGGAAAATGTTCTTATACACGTAATCACTGGCTTCTTTATAAATTGCCTGGACTTTTACCATTTATAGCCACCACACGCAAACATTCACTTTATTATCTACTACACCAATACACCATTACATAGATCACTGTCATCAGATAATATATACGCTTATTTATAGCTTTAAATAATATGTTACCAATTACTGTCTTCATTTATCCTCTATCCGTATTATATATATATATATATATATATATATATATATATATATATATATATATATATATATATATATATATATATATATATATATATATATATATATATATATGGTGGTGTTTATGTTGATGATTTTCGAGTTGTATTGACGTTACGCTGGCTGATGGATGAGATGATAGTAGTGCTAATGAAGAACATCGTGCCACAGTCCAGGTCAATGACAGTCTAGGTATACAGAACACGCACACGCACGCACGCACACACACACACACACACACACACACACACACACACACACACACACACACACACACACTCTAACTCTCACTCTCTCTCACACCAGGCAGAATTCCGGGCGACGGCCTTGTCTGCGTCACACTCTCCGCGGTCTCGCGGAGAGTGTGACAGAACAACAAAAACAGAACAACTCGTGATGTACAAGAGTGACTGTGTGTTGGTGGAAGTTGCCAGTGTGTCTGTGCAATGCTATCTTACATTCGTCTTTATTTTTTTTTTTTTCTTTTTACGTTAAGGCCTATAGCAGCTGTAGGCACACTTGAAGAGTGTATGGGAAGCACTGTTCAGCTTCCGCCCATTAGTGGCGCAGGCAATTTTACTTATAGTGATACCCATATTAGGGCCCATATTACCCCTGAAGCTCATCTTGGGTGTAACCACCTAGAACCTGGGTATCATGGTGACATGTGGGTAACTTCAAACCACTTTGACAAATGGCAAGTGGTGGGATTCGAACCTACACGTGAACGTCTGCCCGATCCCACGCTCACCTTATCCACTACGCCACCGCCTCTCTATAGTTTCATAGTTCCTCACTGTGACCTAACATAACCTAACCTAATTTTTAATTATTATCACTTGCATTATACTTATTATTATTATTATTATTATCATTATTATTATTATTATTATTATTGTTATTATTATTATCATTATTATTATTAATATTGTTTATTATTATTATTATTAATACTATTATTATTTTTATTATCATTATTATAACTATTATTATTATTATTAAAAATATCATTATATTATTACCAATATTTTCATCATTATTATTATTATTTTTATTATTATTATTATTATTATTATTATTATTATTATTATTATTATTATTATTATGATTACTATCATTATTATTATTATTATTATTATTATTATTATTATTATTATTATTATTATTATTATTATTATTATTATTATTATTATTATTAATGATATTATTAGTGTTATCGTTTTTATTATTATTATTTTTCAATAAAACCTTGGAAATATTTTCGAGGAATAGGTGAATAAATGACTCAAAGAAATGACTGTGATATTGCCCACAGTTAACTTTATTCTTAGAGAGAGAGAGAGAGAGAGAGAGAGAGAGAGAGAGAGAGAGAGAGAGAGAGAGAGAGAGAGAGAGAGAGAGAGAGAGAGAGAGAGAGAGAGAGAGAGAAAGTGTTTACAGTAATTTTTTTTTTTGTAGTGCAATACGACTACACTACTACTATCTATACTTTTGTCCTTATGGTACAACCTATAGCGCCTGTAGGTATACCTGGAGTGTATGGGAAGCACTGTGCAGCTTCCACCTTTAGCGTACAGACAATTTTATTTACATTGGTACTCATATCACTTCACCTCCACCTAGAACATGTGTACCATGATGACATGCAGCTAACTTCAAACCAATCGAAAAAAATAAGAAAAATTTTAAAGATGGCACATGGTGGGATTCGAACCTACACATGGACGTCTTCTCCATCCCACGTTCACAACTCTGCGCCTATCCTGCTTTCGCTGATACGAGTAAATTGTATTGCCAATTCACTATTACCAAAGGCCTCAAGCCAGGACTGTCTATGAAAAACAGATTAAAATAATTAAAAAGTGAATGAAAATAAGAAGAATGGAAGCATATAGATAAAAAAGAGAAGAAGAGCGGAATCACAGGCGTTTTCGTGGCCCAGAGGTCTGTAAGCTCATGTGTTTGAATCTTGGCCACGGTCTGAGGGTAAAAATGGCATTCACTTGGGGTAAGGGTTCTTTAAGTTGTGGGATTTCAGATAGATGGCTCCCAAAATACCTCTTTTGGCTCGTAGAACCCCGTAAAAAGCCCATATTGTACAACAAATATCTCTACTAAGGTATTGGCGGTGGCTCAGTAGAGAAGAATCAACGGGCAGGACCCGCTATCCTGCTGGCCGCCTCCCGCTACTACACTACTAGTACTCTAAGCATATTCTGCTTTCGCTGATACTAGTATTCTTCATTGGCATATACATATATATATATATATATATATATATATATATATATATATATATATATATATATATATATATATATATATATATATATATATATATATATATATATATATATATATATATATATATATATATATATATATATATATATATATATATATATATATATATATATATATATATATATATATATATATATATATATATATATATATATATATATATATATATATATATATATATATATATATATATATATATATATATATATATATATATATATATATATATATATATATATATATATATATATATATATATATATATATATATATATATATATATATATATATAAAATGGATATTTGAAATGGCGCTATTCCCAGGTCCATTAAGCCGGGACTGTCTTGGACCTAAAACCCACAAAACTGTAGACAAAGGAGAACGTGACTTGGCCGCAACTTTGATAAAAAAAAAAAAAACATTATCATGATTCACGGAGCAAAATACCCTAAACATTACTAATAACTAAATGTATACAAACTAAGAAAGTATATATACGCGCTGTACTTGGATTTCTATTATTTGGTGCAGATAAAGGTGGAAACTATTAAAGTAACACGCTTTTGTTCCTTTAATTTTTCTTTTCTATATTGTTTTTTTTTTTATCAATCTTATAGATTTGAAGCATAACAATGTAAAATTACTTGAGTATGAAAGATTTCAATCGAGATATTTTCTTTCATAAAACACCTTCAAAACATAAATAAGACGTTTTAACAAATATAGTGTATATACTTGTTTTGCTTGCATTTCTGAATTGTGGTAGTAGACACCTACCGAAACAATAACTTACTCCCAGTGAGATCTAGTCTAAGCATTCAGTTCTAGCTTTAAGTTTGCCTGCGGTCTTTACAATTTTCTTTAGTTTATTTTTGTCTTGACATGTTAAAGATCCATACCAAACTGGAATTGCGAAGCACAAAATTGATTCGATTACAGCCTTATAAAATAAAATTAATATTGATTTATTTACATGAATATTTCTTAGCACTCTTAGAAAATGAATACGCTGTTTACATTTTTTGTACAGCTTTCATGTGTTTGCAGATCCTGTCAGTTTGTTGTCAATTATGACACCAAGATATTTGTATTCATTTACTCTTTCAACTTGCTCGTTAGCTATGACAAGTGGATCCGGAATAGAGTTATTTCTCCTGAAATCAATTACCATTTCCTTTGTTTTCTTTATATTTAGATTTAAGAAATTGTACTTACACCATAGTACAAAGTCGTCAACTTGCTTCAAGAACTCACGTGAATTGTCGTTACTAATTTTACCTATGATTGCGGTGTTATCTGCATGTTTTATTATAGAACAGCTGGGAACGTTACTTCTGCAGTCATTTGTATATAGTGTAAAGCGTAGTGGAGCAAGTACACATCCTTGAGGCGCCCCAGTGTTCGTGGTAACAATATCAGATTTTACATTTTTTTTATTTTAGTATATTGTGTCTGCATTGTAAGATAACTGTGTATCCATTTGATGAGTTTGCTATTTACATTAATTTCTAATAGCTTATTTAGTAATAAATGGGGTTGAATAGTGTTAAAAGCACTGTTAAAATCTATAAAAAGTATTCGAACTTGTGTATCTCGGGCTTCTAAATGTTCCTAAATAGGATGAAGTAGTGTTAATATGGCGTCTTGAACACATCTGTTTTTACAATACGCAAATTGTAAATTATCTCGCTTTGAGTCTATGTATTTACAAAGATGGGGTTTCACCACGTGCTCTAAACATTTCATTAAAATAGGGGTAAGTGCAACAGGTCGCAGATCGTTTAGATCTTTTAGATTATTATTTTTAGGTACAGGAATAATCTCCGATTTTTTCCACACATCTGGTATCACAGACTAGTCCAGTGAGGCTTGAAAAAATTCCAAACAGGATTAACGAATTGTTCTGCACAGTATTTCAGTTGTTTTGAACCTATATTGTCTGGACCACCTGCTTTCCCACATTTAATACTCTTCAAAGAGCGCTTTGTATCTTCTCGTGTAATAGTTATTTGCTCCGGTTCAATACCATAGACAATTGATTCTTTTCACTTCTTCCCAGTTAGGACAAAGACTGAACTGTGGACACTGCTTGTTAAAAGTAGCTAATAATTTTATAGGTCCCAGTCTATTAAGCGCAGGCTGTGCCTCAATTTTCTTGTTAAAGCAGAGGTCAAGTTCACCGGTACCAAGTGTGAATATTGGAACAGTGTTAATGATTGATATGCCATTTGTTTCCCCCACTTAAGATGATTGTTGAAATCTTCAATTTTGTCTTGATTTTTTTTTTTTTTTTTTTTTTGCATGGTAGATGACACTATTTGACAAACAGCGACATTCATGTTATTGTTTTTCTCCTTTAGATCACTGATGAGAGATCCCAAATTGTCTAGTATATTGGCCATTGAGTGTTCTTTAGTTATGTCAGCAGTTCCACTATAGATTGTACACTAGGAAGGAGATGTACGTAATTTTTCACTCCCCCAGCTTCTGAGGAGATCCATGTTAGCGCCAGGGATGGTCCTCACACAGCAGCTGGGATGTAGATCGGAACGGAGGATGGTACTTAAATTATTGTCATCAAGGAGGAGGCAAGTCTTGGCTGGTGCTGTATCCCCTGTCGAGGTGTTGTGGTCACCGTTCCCGCAGCGGTGTTTCTCCGGCTCAGTAACAAGTTGTTGTAGGTGTTTGATGGTGTGGCAGGCTGCTTTCACTTCTGTATTTAATAATTCTATTTCGATGTCCTTTGTCTCTAGTTTAGACTTCATCATCTTGACTTCCCTGGCAATGTGAAGGAGATTCAATTCCTCATGCTCGGTGTTGTCCGCATGAGTAGGACTGCTGTCATTGGAGGAGGGTAATAGCACGTTGTCGCTGAGGAGATCCAATCCCTCATGCTCGGTGTCCGCATGAGTAGGAGTGTTGTCGTTAGAGGAGGGTGCTATCACGTTGTTACTGGGTGTGGTGCTTGGTAGTGTATCGTTGGGCACCGACCGTAACTTCTCTAGTATCATGTCAACTAACTGGCTTTTGTTTGTCCATACATTATTAATGCCTAATTCACAGTATCGTTTCTGTAGGTCAGACTTAAGACTTTTTTCAAGAAATTCTTTCGTTGGACGCTGCAAGGATGGCTCTGCTGTTGGCTGCTCCTGAGGTGGTGTTTGTTGTGTCATCTCCGTCTGCGCTACGTGCTGCACTTCTGACTCTGTTGAGTTGTCATCAGGTGCATGGGGCACTTCCTCAACATTATTGTCACCCATGCTGGTAGGACGCTGTTAAGTGAGTCTGGTACTAACTGCTTTGATGTTATGCAGTATCAGTGGATATGGGTTGCCTAGTTGGCGTTGTCGTTGCCTAGGTAACATGACGTCAATTGCTGCTCAGTGCGCATGCGCCAACCCAGTAAAATTTGTCAAGGGAGGAGTAGCCTACCTTTATTTCAGAGGTAAAAACGACAAAGTTAAAAAACCCAACACCTTGTCAATCGCTGCCAACACGTTCTTACTATGCTTATGTGCTGTTTGCCTTGTACTGATGTGTTGGGGGAGTGTACAGAAGCCTCAAAACCCAGGAAAAGTGAGGAGCACTCATCCACTGTTTGTTTACAAGCGCGCAAGAGAGAGAGAGAGAGAGAGAGAGAGAGAGAGAGAGAGAGATTTGATTTGATTTGATTAATTTATTGCGCAACTGCGCCAGGCAACACAATACATTATACATATTAGCAATGCAGCCAGCATGGAGCACCCACATTCACACACACACACACACACACACACACACACACACACACACACACACAGGCAAACAATGCCACGCAGGGCAAAGAGTTTATATTATCAAAACCTTAATAAATGCCACACAGGGCAAAGGGTTAATATCCACAAAATCCCGGATGTCTTAATAACATTTCCTCCAGAACGTTATGAGCTAGAAGATAGCGGTAAACAGCATCCAGTGACAGTCCTTGGCAGGAGAGGAGATGAGAGAGAGAGAGAGAGAGAGAGAGAGAGAGAGAGAGAGAGAGAGAGAGAGAGAGAGAGAGAGAGTTTGGAAGATCTATCTTTTAACTAAATTTTCCTTCACATTGCTGGTAAAGATTCCGTAAAGGGCTTCTAATGTAGACAAGTGTTTCATACCATAAGATGATAAGAGTAGGATTAAACAATGTCCTTATTCCAACGGTGGTGCTGCTATTAAACACACACTGTTCATTTAAAAAGTTCAAAATTATATTCTTTTTAACTTAATTTTCCTGACAAAGATTACATACAAGACTTCTAATGTATAGAACTGCTTCATATTATAAGAATAGGGTTAAATGAAGACTTAATTCCAATGGTGGTGTTACTATTAAACACACACACTGTTCCATTTAAAGAGTTCAAAATATATTCTTTTTAACGATTTTCCTTCACGGTACATACAAGGCTTTTAATGCAGAGAAGTGTTTCATATTGCAGGAATAAGATTTAATGATAACTTGATTCCAGTTGTGGTGTTGGTGTTACATTAAACACTTGCGGCGCCTGTGCTCCATGCCCTTGACTGGAGCTCCTTGAAAAGTGACTCCGTGTAAGAGCTACTTTGCCACAAGACTTTATAAGCTCCTCTGCCCTCTGCCTTGAAGAGAGGGCACCAATTAGCGGGTTGTTCTTCAAAAAAGTTTGTTTCTTACACTTAGCTCACGGAAATAAAAAAAAAAAATGAATAAATAAAAAAAACTACAACAACATATCAAATGGGACGCATTTCTCGACAGGCAGGATTTGAGCGGTAACCTATTAACACAACTTCACCTAACCTAACCTAACCTAACCTATCTCTTATTAGACCTAACCTAACCTTACCTTTATTTAACCCAGCCTTACTTAATCTAACCCAATCTAACCTAACCTGTTTTTTTCTTAATTAACCTAACCTAATCTAACCTGTCTCTTATTAAACCTAACCTAACCTTACCTTTATTTAATCCAACTTTACTTAACCTAACCCAATCTAACTTAACCTTTACCTAACCTAACTTTTCTTGAAATAATTTAACCTAACCTTGCCAAACCTAACCTAATTAGACTTAGAATATTGGCTAGACTCATTATTCTAATTCCCACATGAGTTTGGAAAGATGTACAGGATCATCAGACAGTAAGCAGAATGAATATGGAAACGCGTCATGGTACTGAAGGGGTTAATCTAACTTTACCTAACCATACTAACTCAACAAATTAATTTGGTGACTCAGCCCATGTGATTATCGTCTACTTAACGTTCCACTCACATATTAGAGAGTGGCTTGAACTTCAATTAACACAGCAGAGCTAACACGAAGCCAATGACTCTTTCCTGTAGGCTCCAGCTAAATAAGAACTGGTCTCTCTCTCTCTCTCTCTCTCTCTCTCTCTCTCTCTCTCTCTCTCTCTCTCTCTCTCTCTCTCATACATTACTCGGTATAATTTCCTCACTTGAAAAAACGTGTGTAATTGCTAATTATATTTTCCTTTCCATCAAATTTACGTTGTCCCTCCCTCCTCTTCCCTCCCCTCCACCATCATCCCCACACGGCCTCCTATTCTTACCCAGAACCATTATCTCCATCCCACCTTCCCTCCCTCCACCTCCCCATCTCCCTCCCACCCACCCCTCATTATCCCTGCACTCCTTCCCCCTTATCATCATCCCTCCTCCCATCCTCTCCCATCATCATCCCATACTCCTCCCATCCTCCCCACCATCACCCCCGTTTCCCTCACCTCCACCTTCATCCCTTCCCTCACCATCACCTCCACCTTCACTCTCCTTCTTCTATTATTTACTGAGGCTTTCTTTTTCTTCTTTACCTTTTGGTCTCTTTTTATTATGCGTATTCTCTCCCAGTTCTCCCCAACCATCACCCTTCACTCTCCATCCTACTCTCATTTTGCTACCTATTTTTTTTTTCATGTATCTACTTTGTTTTTAGTTTTGTTGCCCCAATCATTATCCATGTTTTTTTTCTTTTAATTTTGAACACTTCAGTACAGGACACGTTTCCATATTCATTCTGCTTACTATTTGGTGATTTTATACAGCTTCAGGATCTTACGTGGGGATTAAAATAGTGAAGACTCTGGCCATTAATGTTATGAGATCCATTGATCCTTCCTAATGTCAATAAAATCGTCTAATCACACCCGAAACTCGTCCCAGTACTAAAGGAGTTAATAATGTTTCTATCTTTATTGTTTTTTTCTTACCTTTAGTCATAATTCTTCTATGCTATTTTCATTTTCACTTTTTTATTAATATTTTTACTTTCGTTGTCTTTTTCTTACCGTTAGCTATAATTCCTTTGTTTACGTTATTTTCATTTTTGTTTTTTCTTACCCTTAGACATAATTCCTCTATGCTATTTCCACTTTTACTTTCTTATTCAGAGTTTTACTTTTATTGTTACTTTTTCTTACCATAAGTCATAATTCCTTTGTTTATGTTATTTTTTTATGTATGTATGTGTGTATGTCCTTTTCTCATTGGCTCACTGGCTCGCCACTCTTCTTTATTGTTCACCTGTTATTGGTTCGATTTTCCAGTAATAGATGTGTGTGTGTGTGTGTGTGTGTGTGTGTTCACTGTTTGATCTGCTGCAGTCTCTGACGAGACAGCCAGACGTTACCCTACGGAGCGAGCTCAGAGCTCATTATTTCCGATCTTGGGATAGGTCTGAGACCAGGCACACACCACACACCGGGACAACAAGGTCACAACTCCTCGATTTACATCCCGTACCTACTCACTGCTAGGTGAACAGGGGCTACACGTGAAAGGAGACACACCCAAATATCTCCACCCGGCCGGGGAATCGAACCCCGGTTATCTGGCTTGTGAAGCCAGCGCTCTAACCACTGAGCTACCGGGCCGTGTGTGTGTGTGTGTGTGTGTGTGTGTGTGTGTGTGTGTGTGTGTGTGTGTGTGTGTGTGTGTGTGTATTTTGATTTAATTACTATCATGATCACATTTTCCTTAGTTTTTAATATGGACCATAACCCAATTGTTCAAAATTATAGTGAAATTTCTGCATTTTTGTGGTCTATAAATATATCTATCTGTGTGTGTGTGTGTGTGTGTGTGTGTGTGTGTGTGTGTGTGTGTGTGTGTGTGTGTGTGTGTATATGTGTGTGTGTCTGTCTGTCTGTCTGTTTGTGTGTTCACCCAAAAGAAGTGGACGACCTTAAACAAGAAATGCAGGTTAAAGAAATTCAAGACAAGACCAACAAGGAAACCATCAAAACCTACGCGATGAATTAGAAGCGAATGGAAAGCATATAAAAGAGCTTGAAGACAGATGCAATTACCAGGAGGACTACAACCGCAGAAACAATTTGCAAATCACCGGCATTGATGAACAACCTGGCGAAACCTGGGAACAAACTGCTATTCAAGTGACAAAGCTGCTCGAGACCAAGATGGAACTACCCAACATCGAATTGGAACGAGCGCATAGAGTGGGCCAGCCTAATGTCCATCGGAGCCGGCCAATTATCGCTCGTTTCATCAGGTTTCGAGACCGAGAAGCCGTGATGAGGAACGTCACCAAACTGCGTGGAACCAAAGTCTACATCAATGAAGATTTGTGTCCTGCTTCCCAAGCTATTAAGAAAGCACAAATGCCACATTTAAAACAAGCTAAAAGTGAAGGAAAAGTGGCTTATTTTAGGCACACAAAGCTCATCATTAAGGAAAGGTTAAGTGCGCCTGCGCATGGATTACCAGTGCAGGCAGCAGGAAGACGTGGTTCACCACCTCACACACCTGTTCGAGGCGGTGCCGCCGGAGGTGAACCGGCTGTTGTTACCCACTCACTTGTGAGTGGTGGGGACTCTGGCGCTGCTCCTGCCCTCGTTCCTGCTCGTCATGGAGATGCTGACGCCAGTGGGAGTTCTGCCCATGGCAGCGTTGCGGACGTGACAGCAGCTGGCGTATGGAGACTTCCTACCGGTAAGGACGTACGTGGAGGTAGTTCTGCTACAGCTGGTGTTGCTGCTGGTGGTGCCGGTGGTGCTGGAGTGCCTACGCGTACCGGTAGTGTAGGCACCCCAGGCCCAGCGCAGCGGACCACGCGAACATCATCGCGTTCATTTAAGAAATAACTATTGCAGCAGATCAGAATATTTTGTAATCCTAATCCATTATGATAGATCAATTACTTTTTCCTTTTGCTAATTTGAGTAATGATGAATTGCTGAATGTACTAACTGAAAGTGAATATCATAGCTTTCCACTCAATGTAATCAATAGCTTACAGTTTGATGAATTCAATTTTGATACTAATCTTTTGAATGATCATGTATTGAATGTACCTAAATGTAATTACTGTTTTTGTGATGACACTTTTCCATATGAAGTATCCAGTGACTGTTTGAAATTGCTGTCTTACAACATCTGTAGCATACCCTCTCATTTAGATGCTTTTTTAAACCAGTTCATTGATCGACTTGAATTTGACTTTGATGTTATCGGCCTCTGTGAGACACGTCTGACAAATTCGCTTAGCCCACTATATAATATAAGTAAGTACACTGCTTATCACAGTTGTAAAAATACCCAAGGAGGAGGAGTTGTAATTTATCTTCACAATAACTTTACAGGATTAGAATTACATGATTTTACCCTGCAGACACCCCACATTGAGTCACTATTTATAAAAGTTATACAACCATTTACATATATTGTCGGCATAATTTACCGGTCACCTAACGCTAGCTTCAATGAATTCATATCATCTCTTGAAAATATTGCAGAACATCTAGCAAATGAGAAGCTCCCATGTTATATGATGGGAGATTTTAATATAAACCTCCTCAATAAGAATAATCAGATGTATAACCTAATTGATATGTTTTATGCTTATCATTTCTTTCCTGTAATTACCAAGCCCACTAGAGTTACCAGAAATTCTGCTACTTTGATAGACCATATATGGACTAACAATCTGCACAACCATCTAGTAAGTGGCATTTTCCATAATTCCATTAGCGACCATTTTCCTGTATTTAGTATATTTAATGTTGATACTAAAATAAATTTCAGTAACTCTTCCAAAATCACCATATGTAAGCGATCATTTCAGGACTCGTCCATTGATCTTTTCAAACAAGGCTTAGCTGCTTACAAATGGTTAGACATAATGACTTTTAATGATGTGAATGCAAGTTTTGCTAGTTATATGAAACATTTCAATAATCTTTATGATCAGCATTTTCCACTCAAACAGTACAATTGCCAAATAAAACATCTAGACAAGCCTTATATAACACAAGGCATAAAAAATTCTATTAAGCATCGAAACAAGCTACAAAAACTCTATGCAAAATGGCCACTTACTTATGAAAAATCATTTAAGCAATATAGAAACATGCTCACCTCGCTAATAAGAACAGCCAAAGAAAACTATTATAAAAGTCGACTCGAAGATGACTCGGGTAATCCTAAAAGGACATGGGAAACAATCAATCTCTTAATGGGAAGACACAAAGACAAGAAGTTACCAGATATAATGTCTTTCGATAATAAAACACTGCACACCCCCTCAGAAATAGCAACATCATTTAACGAATACTTTGGCAACATAGCAACTACTCTAGCTAATAAAGTACAGCAATCGACAGTCTCGTTTTCTTCATTTTTCCACGACCTGTTCAGTCTTCTTTCTTTTATACCCTACAACACAACAAGAAATAAAAGATATTGTAATAAGTTTAAAATCAACCGCTCCGGGTTTTGATGACATCAATATCAAGGTCATAAAAAATGTTGCGACGAAATCTCCCATTTTTAGAATACATAATTAATCGTTCGTTCGCTGAAGGGTGTTTTCCTAAACATTTACAAATAGCCAGAGTTATACCAGTCCACAAAAAAGGTGAGAGAAACGTACACACTAACTACAGGCCAATATCAATTCTCCCTAGTATCAGTAAGATCTTTGAAAAAATTGTATGTAACAGGTTGATGGACTACCTTAGTAAGTACTCAATCCTATCTGAATCACAATTCGGATTTCGCCCTAATTCTTCTCCTGAACTTGCCCTACACAAACTTTGTCAAAATATTCACAATGCAATAGACAACAAATTACAGCAAATATCAGTTTTTTGTGACTTTTCAAAGGCCTTTGATACAATATCCCATGAAATCCTCTTAGTAAAGTTAAAAACGTACGGCATTCGGGGGTTACCACATGCTTGGTTTCAAAGTTATCTATCTTCCAGAAAACAATACACAGTGTACAATAACGGCAAATCATCATATGTTCCCATTAGCTGTGGTGTTCCTCAAGGATCAATTTTAGGCCCAATTCTCTTTTTATTGTACGTAAATGACATAACACGGATCTCTGACAAACTTAATTTCATTCTTTTTGCCGACGACACCACTATTTACATTCAAGGGGAGAATTTAAACATCATCACCAATACTCTTAATGCTGAACTAGTGAAAGTTGCAAACTGGATTCACAGCAATAAACTTACCTTAAATATTTCTAAAACTCATTGCATGTTATCCTCCCCACTCATGACGAATACAGTCAATATTAATGTTTATATTAACAACAAGTTATTAAACCAAGTGTCAGAATGTAGATTTCTGGGCATAATGATAGATCAAAAGCTAAAATGGAGATCACAAATTAGTGAGCTTATTGTTAAAACTAATAAACTAACTGGAATTATATACAAGATAAGAAATAATCTTTCTCTTCATTGTTTAAGACAAATATATATATCATTAGCGTACACAAATTTTTGTATTGTTGTGCCATTTGGGGAGCAGGCAGTACCATCATAGACAATATTTTTGTCGCACAAAAGAAGCTACTGCGAGTCATGTCATTTAGTCATCGTTCAGCCCATACTGGCCCATTATTTAATGACCTTAGATTACTAAAACTAAGCGACATAATATCTCTCCAGACTAACATCTTTGTTCACAAGTCACTATATTCACGACAGTCAGACGACACATTCCACTTCATGTCTAACAACCCTAATACCCGCAGACCATATGATTTAAAGCTCCTGCTGTGTCGAACATCCCACGCACAGCAATATGTCACAACCAGAGGTGTCAAAGAGTGGAACCAGCTACCAGAACAACTTAGAAATATCAAATCACCTCAAATTTTTAAGAACAAGATAAAACAATTCTTCCTTAGTAAATATTAGGGACTTTTATTTATTGCTCTGTATTATTATTATTATCATAACAATTATCATTATTATTATAATTATTATTATTATCATTATCATTATTATTATTATTATTATTATCATTATCATCATTATTATAATTATTATTATTATCATTATTATTATTATTATTTTATTATCATTATTATAGTATTATTATCATAGTATTTATATTGTTATTATTATTATTGTAATATGTGATTGTTAATTTTGTATAATTTCTCATTATTATTAGTATTTTATTATTTATTACTGTATTATTTATTATTGTTTTATTGTAAATTGTTTTATTATTATAGTACATTTACTATTATCATTTATTATTTTATTATTATTATAATATAATAATAATATTATTATTATTATTATTATTATTATTATTATTATTATTATTATTATTATTATTTTAGTACTATTATCATTATAGTATTATATTTTTATTATTATTGTAATGTGATTGTTATTATTTGTAAAATTTTCATTATTATTTTATTTATTAATGTATCATTATTAATAATGTTTTAATGTAAATTGTTTTATTATTGTACGTTTACTATTATTATTATAATTGTTATATTATTATATTATTATTATTTTAATATCATTGCTATGTTATTATATTTATTTTTCTTTACTATTATTTATCATTTATCATTATCTATTGTTTCTATTACTATTATTCTATTTGTCATTATCATCCACTACTGTATTTATTACTGCATTTATTACATATGTGTTATGTAGATGTATATTTGGTTGTAGAAGTGGAATTTAGTTAGAAATCTTTAATTTACTTGTTTGTAAATATATGTATAGTAATTAGGCCTATACAACTAACCGCGTCGGCCTAACATAAATTTCAAATAGGTCTGTAAAAGAGCTTATGCTCAACAGACCGAGGGAATTCTTCACATTCTGTATCATACTGATTTTAATGTACCCATAAAGGCCCAATAAATGTATCAGTATCAGTATCAGTGTTTTGGTGCATAAAAGCAGAAAGCCACTAAAATAACACATTTTTTGTTACTTTTATTCTATTTCTCTATTTTGCCTTATTTTTCATCATGTTTTCTTGGTTTAAGTTTAACATTGTAAAATGACATCAATGCCAATCAATCAATATTCAATCGAGATAGTTTTTTTTTTTTTTTTGCATAAAACACCTTAAAAACACATAAATAAGTCTTTTTAATAATTATCGAGTTTATACTTGTGTTGCCTCCATACTTTTAGTTTTGTGCATAAATTTCTAGAAAAAAAACTAAAATAACCCATTTTTTACATATTTCAATTTTTTTAAACAAGTGGTGAGTAAACATGCGTTTTGCCTGCATTTCTGTGTTTTGGTACAAAGAAAAGCTAAAAACTATTCAAATAACACGTTTTTGTTACTTTTATTTCGTTTCTCTATATTGGCTTCTTTTCATCCATTTTATCGGTTTGAAGCATAACAATATAAAATTACTTTAATATACAAAATTTTCAATCGAGATAGTTTTTTTCAGAAAACCCCTTAAAAACACATAAATAAGACATTTTAACAAGTATAGTGTACATGCTTGTTTTTAACCTGCTTTTCTGAGTTTTGGTTCCTAAAATGCTGTAAAACACCAAAACATCCCATTTTTGTTTACATATTTCAGTTCTTTAAACAAATAGTATGTATATATGCTTTTTCTCTACATTTCTGTGTTTTGATGCATAAAAAACAGAAAACTAAGATAACATGGTATAAAAAAAAACGTCTTTGTTACTTTTATTTCGTTTTCTTCTTTGCTATATTTTCATATTTTTTTTCTCGTTTTAACGTGTAACAATGTAAAATAACTTCAATATACAAAGTTTTCAATCGAGATAGTTTTTCTTTTTTCATAAAACACCTTAAAACATATAAATAAGACTCTTTAGTGAATATGGTGTATATAGATGTTTTGCCTGCATTCTTTTTTTTTGGTGCATAAAATGCTATAAAACACCAAAATAGCCCATTTTTTTTTTTACATATTTCAGTTCCTTAAATAAATGTTGTGTAACCATGCATTTTGCCTGCGTTTCTGTGTTTTGGTGCAAATAATGCTGAAAACTACTAAAATAATACGTTTTTGTTACTTTTATTTCGTTTCTCTATATTGGCTTGTTTTCATCAATTTTATCATTTTGTGTGTGTCCCACTAAATGAAAAATCAGACCGCCTTGTTCAATGTGCCCTTCAAGACGACATAGTGGACCCTGGCACTGAGTACACTCTGGGCTATGTTAAGAGTGGCATTAAGGACTTTGTACATACTAGCATTGGTGATCAGGCAGAGCTTTGTTGCCATAGAGACAGTGGCACTAGTCTTCACTATGCTCTTGTCTCCCAGAGCTGTGCTTACACCTTTGGGAGACACACTGCATCACCCGACAGGCATGACATGCTCCACCGTCTCGTCCTGCCCTGTGTCACACATCTGGCACACTTTGCTGCGGGACTCAGACCACCTGTAGTTCCTTTCACTCACATCCATACACTGTGCCCTAGCTCGAAAGCGAAGATCACCACCCAGGCTGCCATGGTACCACTTTTCATACATCGGGGCCTCCTTTTCTTAGTATCATTCCAGAGTACTCTTTCGTTCCATTTCATTTTTACATATATTCAGTCCCACCCTCTTCACCTCTCTGTCTATCTCACTCTTCCATTTCCTCGCATCCCATTCATTCTTGTCACGATCCATTCACGCTCATTCTAATTCCTCCCAGTCATTCCCATCTCCCATACAACTTATAATCCACTCCTCTCTGTCATTCCCATGCACCTCTTCCTCCATTTGCTTCCACTTTCACTCTACAGATACACCTTCCTTGCTATTCTTGCATCATCCATTCTCTCAAGCCTAACCTTGTACCTAAGTGTCGCTTTTATAAGTGTTTCCATAAAAGTGCTGATCCCATATCACCTCTTAAGGCTTCTACTGCTGTGTACCTCGGTGCACTCAGTACTAGCCTAGCTACTCTACACTGCCCCACTTCTAACTTGTCAATTTCACTTTCGTTCCATGCAATCACATCCGTACCATACATTATACTGGGCACAGCCACAACCTTCCACACTTCTCTCAGCATGTCATACCTACTTGCTCTCATCCTTGCTTTCATTCCTTGGACTTGATCTTGATCCTGATCTTAATCTTAATGTTACAGGTGGCTCGAGATCGCTCCGGAGTCAGGCCTTTAGAGCGGCAGCTCCTGTTGAGGACAAAAAACACAAGTAGAAAAAAAGAAAAAAAATATAGCAATATTCTATTCATTAATGATCCCTACGCCTCGCTCGCCACATTCTCTCCAGATACTCATTTAAACATTTAAACATTTTATTATCCCTTCAATAAATACAATCATAGCCATTCAAGTTAAAATCTTTTTGAGTAGTAAAGGAATTATAGCACAGACATAATATGCTTATGTGCATAGAGTGGCAAAAACTAATAATCACTAACTCAGATGGCTCTTCCAATATTAAGGCAATCAGGTAAATAACTTTGTACTGATAATAGCAATAATAATAATAATAATAATAATAATAATAATAATAATAATAATAATAAATAAAAAGATGAAAATAATCATGAGTTATGAAAAATAGGACATATCATGGTGTTAGAAACATGGACACATTAATAATTGGCAATTATATATTTTTAAGTTGCTTCTTCCTTTAAGAAGCAATTTTAAAAAAGGTAAAATTTTTGAATTAAGAGGGATAGAGTTCCAGATTTTAGGAGTGAGGTAAGCAAGAGAATGTTGAAAGACTGTTAGGTTATGTGCAGGTACACGTAAATCTTCATGAGTACTGGTGAAATAGGTGTGTTGTGGATTTAAAATGACTGATGTAGCTATTTTTGACTTTTTATACATACAAGTACCAATTTGTAACTTATTTATACCAAAAAGTTTTAGCAAGTTTGTTTCTTTGAATAGGGGTTGTGTGTGGGCAAAGTAGTCACTCTTAGTTATGATTCTAATGATTTTTTTCTGCAATTTAAATAAAGGTAGTAAATGAGTAGGATAAGTACTGCACCAAACCGGTGTACAATAGTGTAGGTGAGGTAAGACATGGGCATTATATAACATTTTCAGAACATCAGTAGGCATTAATTCTCTAATTTGATGCAACATAGACACAAGTCGAGAAAGTTTAAGAGTTATATTCGTTATATGATTTTTAAAGGTCATATTTTCATCACATGTTATACCTAAGAATGTCTGCTTATCACTTCTGTTTATAACATTGTCCTGACAGAGTAAGTAAGGGTGGCAGTGCTGAAGGTGGCTTGCTTATTAATGAATAGCAGGTAAAATGTTATGTCTAGATTTACTGTTAGTCTGTTACTTATACACCGTTTGTGAAATTTTTGAGGATCTGTGTTAGCTATATGTATCATATTAGTTGGATTTTCACCAGTGATATATAAGGTAGAGTCATTAGCAAAAAGAATGGTTTTAACATTTGTAAAGATAGTACTTGTATCATTTATATAAAGAAAGAAAAGGATGGGACCCGAGACACTTCCCTGTGGTACGCCATCATGGATTGGTAAAGATGCGGATGTACAATTGATCTCTTTGGTTGATTGCGTTCGATGGGATAAATAATCACGGGACCAATCATGAATAGTTTCTCTAATTCCATAGTATTGAATCTTTTTTAGTAATATGTCATGTCTGACAGTGTCAAATGCTTTAGTGAGGTCAAAAAAGATGCTGAGCAAAGATTGTTTTTTGTCTAAGCTGTTATAGATTGCTTCCGAAAAGGTGTTCAAAGCATCAAATGTATTTAAGCCGCGGCGAAAACCAAATTGAGTTGTATTTAATATGTTTTTACTTCCAAGGAAATGTATGACAATTTTTTTCATTGACTTTTCAAGATTTTAGAATTTTTTTTTTAACAAAGATATTGGTCTGTAATAACTTATAATATATTTGGCACCTTTCTTATGAATGGGAGTAACGGTTGCATGTTTAAATAATTGAGGGAATTGTTCATTAGTAGCAGATTTGTTAAAGAGTATAGAGACGGGTAATGGCAATTGGTGTTTACTTATTTTGATAATAGACACAGGAATATCATGAACATTACTCTTTTTATTTTTTAGGGAATCAATTACAGTGATTACATCTTGGGGGATAATCATAGGAACTGCCAATGAATGAGGACAATTACTTCTTAGAAAGCTAACAGGGTCAGTGGTCGAGGGTGGTAGGTTATGTTGGTTGCGGGATGTATAATGGAGGGCGTGTATGCCTAAGTAAGGGGCAGACATACACGCAGTACACGTAGATTCTTTACTTGTCCTTAGAGCTACAAAGGGTAGGAAATGGCGGCCAGTAGCGACTCGGGAGCACAGGCTCACGCGCTAGCTGAATGCGCAGAGAAATACACAGTGTTGCCACATACACGTAATATGCATTAATACAATACATAACCCACATCTTCCCCCCTTCTGCGCTCAGAAGTCCACAGGAACTCGAGCGACTGCAGCTGCGGACGCCTTCTCCTGGAGTCGTGGCGACCTGCGGGGCACCACCGTATTAGGTGCCGCCAAGGGAGCAGTGGCGTCCTCCATCGTAGAAGAAGCGTTTAGGGGTGGAGCAGGGCGGAGGAAGCGCCTGTTCCTCCACCACACTCGGCCACTGGGCATCTTGAGCAGGTAATCCCGTGACCTGCCAACGCCCATGATGGTGCCAACCTTGTCCCACCGCTGCGTAGTCGGGTCCTGGATCCGAACCACGTCACCTCGCTGCAGCGGTGGAAGAGGCTGAGCGTGAGCGTCGTAGCGACTTGTGGCATCACAGAGACGGGCAGCAGCTCGACGGTCGCAACTCTCGTCCCTGGCCTGCCACTGTTTCTGGAAGGCGCTGGCATGTGCGGGGACGCAAGAGCGTAAAGGGCGACCATACAGGACTTGAGCTGGAGAGTGACCCGTCTGGTTGGGGGTGTTCCGAAGCTCCAGGAGACCCCTGTCGAACGCCTCACAGTCTATATTGCCAGACGGTGCCACCTTCTGGATGAAGTGCTTCACGGCCTTCACTGCAGACTCGGCATGGCCGTTAGACTGTGGGTAATGGGGCGTCGATGTGTCGTGACGGACTCCCCAGCGCTCGAGGAACGTAGAAAACTCCCGGCTGGCGAACTGTGGGCCACCGTCCGTGCGCAGGCGTACAGGAACACCCAGGTCCCTGAAGAGGCGGCGGAAATGGCGAATGGTGGCAGCAGACGTCGTATCAGCGCCACAGGACACGACAACAGGCCAGCCGGAAAGACGATCTGCAATGACTAAGAAAGCCTTCCCTGCAACTGAGAAGTAATCAGCAGAAATGGACTCGAATGGTCGAGTTGGGTTGTCATCACAGAGTCTTGGTTCTTGCTGTTGACTGGGCTGCAGAATCTGGCACGGCTCACATGCTCGAACAGTGTTGGCAATGTCAGCATCCACGCCTGGCCAGAACACAGCCTGCCTAGCACGGCGCTTGGTGGCTTCGACACCACGATGGCTGTCGTGCAGGCGGGCTAAGACACGGCGAAGTAGGGCTGTAGGCACCAACACTCGTGCACCGTACAGGACGAGATCCTCATCACAGTAGAGGTCCTTCCGTAACTTCCAGTACGGGCGGAGCACGTTGGGGAAGGCGTACCTGTCCATAGGGAATCCGTTCTTCACAAAATGAAGGAGCCTGACGTACTCGGGGTCCTCGGTTGTCACCTTACGAAGCTCCTCAAGGGCAAGGTCACTGCCAGGAGGTGCTTCTGCAACATCAGGAGGTACCAACGGAGCAAGAGACTCTATCGCACGTAGTGTAGCGATACTCCTAACTTGGAAGCCGGTATCAGTGCCAAGGACTTCGTCAGCCTGCGTTGGGTAGCCAACAGGAAAGCGAGATAGAGCGTCCGGGATACACAACTCCTTGCCCGGGCGCCATACAGCTGTGAAGATGTACGGGCGATCTTCTCCTTGAGGCGTTGTAGACGTGGATTCTCTATAGCGTCAAGGGAGTAGCTGTTTAGGATGGGAACTAGAGGGCGATGATCGGTGACGAGGTTAAAGTGTTGCAATCCTGTGAGGTAGAACTTGGTCTTCCCCATGGCCCATACGACAGCTAACATCTCCAACTCGATCGTCGCATATCGGGTCTCTGTATCCGTCAAGAAACGTGAGCCGCACTGGACGAGACGCTGCTGTCCACTACCGTGGTCCTGCAGTAGGGCATAACCCAGCCCATACAGGCGGGAAGCATCTGTCTGCAGAGTCGTAGGGAGAGCAGGGTCAAAGGCAGCAAGGACTGGTGGGCTGGCCAAGGCCATCTTCACACGTTGGAAGGCTTGCTCATGGTCTGGCGTCCACACAAACGACTTCTTGGGGCTCAAAAGTGGGCGTTGAGGCGCAGCAGTGGCAGCGAGGTCGGACGAGAAGCTGGCGAGCTGGTTGACAAGGCCCATGAAGGACCTAAGGTCGGTCAACGTAGCAGGCGTAGCAAACTCAGTGATGGCCCGAACCTTGTCAGGGTCTGCTGCGATGCCGTCATGGGAGAGCCTGTAGCCGGAGAAGGACACTGATGGAGCCGCCAGCACAAACTTCTTGGCATTTAAAGTGATGCCATGGGCTCGGCATCTGCCCAAGATGTCGTTAACGTGGCGTAGATGTGTGAAGTAATCCTCTTCGTACACGAGAATGTCATCCACGACTTTGACACACTGTGGCACTCCCTGTAGCGCGATGTCTCCTCGGTGGCAGAAGGCGTCGCCTGTGGCTGCGAAACCCATGGGACCTCGGAGGTACTTGAAGCGCCCATATGGAGTGATGAACGTAGTCAGGGCCTGGTCGTCCTCATGCAAGGGTATCTGCCAATATCCACACAACGCGTCAATCGTGGTAAAGTAGCGTGCCCTGGCATCGACGCTCCGGATGGCTGCAAAAGGCGTGGGTGATGGGTGTGCAGGCCGAGATACTTGTGCGTTCAACTTACTCAGGTTCGTAGTGATCCTGACACCTCCACCAGGTTTCGGCACAACAACCATCGGATGGCACCAATAAGATGGGACGTCACCAACAGGAGCAATAACGCCTCGTGCCACCATAGAGTCCAGCTCAGCTTTCACTGCGTCCCTGTAGGCCAAAGGAATAAGCCTCGGGAAGTCGTGAGGCACGATCCCCAAAGCACGACAGTGTTCACGGGACAGAAGTGGGGTGTTCCACGAACCCTGCACATCTATCCAGCCCGTACAAGACAGACTAGTGTGGCCTGGAGCGAACCGAGGGCAGCAGACATCTTCGTCCCATCAGCGTTGTAGTAGACAAGGGATGGAGGAGGACCAAGAGCCTGTCTGTCGATGCCCAACATTCTCAAGTGCTGCGGGCCGATGACCGTCGTGTCGGCACCAGTGTCGGGAATGAAGTCCAGACCACCAGAGTGACCGTCATGCAACACTTCCACTCGTACAGTAGGAGGAGGTGTCGGGTCATCACGAGTACTGATAGGAGACTGACATGAGGCCTCAGATGGGCCCTCATGAGACCCTGGGTCCGTTGTGAGAGACTGTAACCGCACCACGTGGAAGGTGGGGTGTCTTCCTCTTTCCGTTTCGGCTTCTCGGGTCGCTGCGACTTACTCCTTGCCTTGGTTTGCTTGCAGACTTTCTCCAGATGCCCCAGACGGTTACAAGCAGTGCACGTAGACTGCCTGGCTGGGCACTTGGGCATCAAAGCGTAGTGGCCAGTCTTCCCACAACCTCTGCACGTAACACCTGTTGCTGGGCAGCCCTTCGGGCCGTGGTCTCGCCTGCCGCAGCTGCTGCAGGAGGTAGGCACCCGATGAGTGGGTGAAGGTTGGCGAGGGGGGACTCCAGGTTTGTGTGCTGCTTTCTTCGTCTGTTTATACGTCGAGACAGCAGACACTGTAGGTGAGGCACGTATGGCAGAGGCGGCTGACCGCGTCGCCTCGTGGGCCCTGCATACATTGATGACGTCAGCAAGAGTAGAGGCGGCGTCGAGGGACACAATCTTGGTCACCAATTCCTCGTCGTGGACGCCTGTCAGGATACCGTGCTTCATCCAGGCCTCTTCACAGTCCAGGTTGTGAGCCTTACAGATGTCGAATTCCTCCACCAGGCTCTTCAGTCGGACGAGAAACTCGGAAAAGGGCTCGCCTCTCGCCTGCCGACAGCTAATGAAGGCTCGCCGACGCAATGCCTCGTTGTTGGAGTCACGTATATGAGCCTGGAGAATGTCAAGCACTTCATCAACTGGCTTGAGAGAGGTAGGCGACACCTGTAATGTGTGCTCTAACACCCTCTGCGTCTCCAGAGTGAGGCACATACGTAGCTGGATCCTCTGTTTAGGCAGCGTCAGGCTGGGCAGGTCGATCATCGTCGCGTAGTCCTCCCAACATCTCCTCCACTCACGAAACACTTGGTACGTCACGTCATGTGACAGTGGCGGCAGAGGTTTGACAGCTGCTTTCTGCACAGGTGGGTGGGTACTTGGCAGAGTGATAATAAAGGCAACCTTGGAAATTACCTAGATTATACTTAAGTAAACACTTATGAGTACAATCACTAATGAGGGGTAAACTAGAGAGTTACGGCATTAAGAGGGATCCGGATTACTCTAGTTACGAGACTTGAGAGTGAGGAGCGAATTGTACTGAGACTTGTTATTGATAAGGAGGCGGATTAGTCTGAGAGACTAGTTAAAATGGCCGATTCTAACTAGCGAGAAAAATGATCCGCGAAGTGAGGGATTGAGGGTTCGCATGAACATATGATGATCCCAACACTTGGATAACACTTATTACACACCTGCCTATGTGCAAAAATAGAGATAAGTGCTATCGGTGAACACGCCTTTCTACCTGGTTTCCTGCTCTACCACTGCTATGCGATACCAATGAAAGTCACGAAGCACGTTTAACCCAAAATGAGCTACTTGATCGCACAAAGGTAAATTTAAACCACTCGCAGAGTAAGTCACAGAAAAAAAAAACACATCAGAGTCACAACACCACAGAAACAAACACAAGCAATCACAGAAAAAAAAGTCACTGGAAAAATGGAACACTGAACATGGGTTATAATAGTCCTGTCACGGTCGCCAATTGTTACATTCACCGGTTAAACTGGTAAGATTGGCATCGGAGAGCCGGTGAACAATAACAATAAAAAAAAACACTGCAGTTTCAACTGGTGAGGAAATGCAAAAGGGGGTCACTTTAAAAAGCTATTTTAATAACCCATAATAAAATTGACACATATATAACAAGAAACATGAAACACAGATATATAACATGAAACACAGGAAAATGACATACACATATACATATAACACAGTAATAAATACAACAATAAAGAACCCAACTTAATACCTAACAATAATCCTAATCCTATATAGAGGCAATGTGGAAAACACGGATGAGAGGAAGTGATACTTATGCGGTGTCGCAGTGGTGAAATGCTGGGTGATGGTTGATCCCACGGTAGACCCAAGAGGCGTTGTGTTCACTGGTTGAGGCTTGGATCTCAACTCCCAATCCAGAAAGCCAAGAGCTGGCTCAACACTTTCGGTTGAGTCGAAAGGGCCGCGTGAATCCAACTTCGGGACAGTAGCGGGCTTCATGAAACGGTGACGTGGAGGGTTCACGAGACGGTGACGTGGAAGGGAGGCGGAGAGGTGGCGAACGAGGTAACAAGCGGAGGAGGTGATGGTAGTAATGCATGTTACGGGCGGGCTGTAACAACACACACACACACACACACACACACACACACACACACACACACACACACACACACACACACACACACACAGCACACACACACACACACACACACACACACACACACACACACACACACACACGGCCCGGTAGCTCAGTGGTTAGACCGGGGTTCGATTCCCCGGCCGGGTGGAGATATTTGGGTGTGTCTCCTTTCACGTGTAGCCCCTGTTCACCTAGCAGTGAGTAAGTACGGGATGTAAATCGAGGAGATGTGACCTTGTTGTTCCGGTGTGTGGTGTGTGCCTGGTCTCAGGCCTATCCGAAGATCGGAAACAATGAGCTCTGAGCTCGTTCCGTAGGGTAACGTCTGGCTGTCTCGTCAGAGACTGCAGCAGATCAAACAGTGAATTACACACACACACACACAAACACGCACACACACACACAACACGCAACACACACACGCACACAACACGCAACACATCAAACAGTGAATTACACACACACACACACACACACACACACACACACACACACACACACACACACACACACACACACACACACACCGCGTAGTGTAGTGGTTAGCACGTTCGACTCACACTCGAGAGGGCCGGGTTCGAGTCCCGGTAAGTGGAGAGGCAAATGGGCAAGCCTCTTAATGTGTGGCCCCTGTTCACCTAGCAGTAAATAAGCACGGGATGTAACTCGAGGGGTTGTGGTCTCGCTTTCCCGGTGTGTGTTGTGTGTGATGTAGTCTCAGTCCTACCCGAAGATCGGTCTATGAGCTCTGAGCTCGCTCCGTAATGGGGAAGACTGCCTGGGTGACCAGCAGGCGACCGAAGAGGTGAATTACACACACACACACACACACACACACAAATTAGAAAAATCATTTTTACATGCAAAATTGAATTGATATATACGAGATGGCACGGTGTGTCGAGCCGAAGCTCCCTGACAGACGAAATTTCACAATTACTATGATGTGGATGCGAAACGTAAAGAGGCAATATTACACAATAGATTAATTTCTATACAGCTGCTCTCTTATACTATTACATCATCCATAACTAGAAGCATCTCGAATAACGTCCTTACACACTCGATCGAGAACCTAATACTCTCAGATTCGCACTAAACACAACAAAACAAAGCTAAACAAAAATGTAAATTCGTATCACGTGAACAAAATAAAGTCACTTCACAAATGCTGTTCATATAAACATCAAACAATATATTTCAACATAAAATCAAGTTATATAAAAGAAGTATATACACACATACAAATACATACATACGCACACATTCATACATACATACATATACACATATACATACATATACACATCAACACATACATAGAAATATATATAAATACATACATACACACACACACACACACACACACACACACACACACACACACACACACACACACACACACACACACACACACACACACACACACACACACACACACACACACACACACACAGGCATATGCAGGTGTGGAGGAATTTATACAGAGAGACAAGCGGTAGAAGTGTGTCCTCTAACACCTCATTTTAGAAATGCTTACATGTCAGTGTATTAGAGGACATATTTGCTGATAATTTTCCTCGTCAAAGTATGTGTAAGATATTACATGAAGTGCAAAATGTCATAGAATAATGTTATAATGGTTGCAGTTGTTTGTTATTATTTCAAATTGTATCAAAGTACGGAAATTTTGTGGACTACACCAGTTATAAACTGTTAGTATAAACTTTAGAAGTATCAGTGAAATTATTTGTACCTTTTGTCTATTGTTCTTTATATGCACTGTGGTCAATAAACTATCCATCTTTCTATCTATCACATATACATATATACATATATATATATATATATATATATATATATATATATATATATATATATATATATATATATATATATATATATATATATATATATATATATATATATATATATATATATATATATATATATATATATATATATACACACACACACACACCGACTATGAAAATAGGTTATTTTGGTGTATTCCAGCGTTTTATGCAACAAAACTCAGAATTGAAGGCAAAACACACTATTTGTCTAATGAAGTGAAATATATCAAAAAGGGGTTATTTTGGTGTATTCCAGCGTTTTATGTAACAAAACTCAGAATTGCAGGGAAAACACACTATTTGTCTAAGTAAGTGAAATATGTCAAAAAGGGGTTATTTTGATGTATTCCAGCGTTTTATGAACCAAAACTCAGAAATGCAGTCAAAATACAATATATGTCTAAGGAAGTGAAATATGTGAAAAGTGGGTTATTTTAGTGTATTCTAGCGTTTTATGCACCAAACTCAGAAATGCAGGCAAAACACTATATTTGTTAAAACGTCTTATTTATGTGTTTTTAAGGTGTTTTATGAAAAAAAAACTATCTCGATTGAAAATTGTGCTTATTCGTCATTTTACATTATTTTGCTTCAAAACGATAAAATTGATGAAAACAAGCTAGTATAGAGAATCCAAAGTAAAATTAAGAAAAACGTGTAATTTTATCAGTTTTTGCTGTTTTCCACCAAAACACAGAAATGCTACGGAAACACACAATTTGTCTAAGGAACTGAAATATGTAGAAAATGGGTTATTTTGGTGTATTCCAGCGTTTTATGCAACAAAACTCAGAATTGCAGGCAAAACACACTATTTGTCTAAGGAAGTGAAATATGTCAAAAAGGGGTTATTTTGGTGTATTCCAGCGTTTTATGTAACAAAACTCAGAATTGCAGGAAAACACACTATTTGTCTAAGGAAGTGAAATATGTCAAAAAGGGGTTATTTTGATGTATTCCAAACTTTTATGAACCAAAACTCAGAAATGCAGGCAAAACACAATATATGTCTAAGTAAGTGAAATATGTCAAAAGTGGGTTATTTTAGTGTATTCTAGCGTTTTATGCACCAAACTCAGAAATGCAGGCAAAACACTAAATTTGTTAAAACGTCTTATTTATGTGTTTTAAGGTGTTTTATGAAAAAAAAACTATCTCGATTGAAAATTGTGCTTATTCGTCATTTTACATTATTTTGCTTCAAAACGATAAAATTGATGAAAACAAGCTAGTATAGAGAATCCAAAGTAAAATTAAGAAAAACGTGTAATTTTATCAGTTTTGCTGTTTTCCACCAAAACACAGAAATGCTACGGAAACACACAATTTGTCTAAGGAACTGAAATATGTAGAAAATGGGTTATTTTGGTGTATTCCAGCGTTTTATGCAACAAAACTCAGAATTGCAGGCAAAACACACTATTTGTCTAAGGAAGTGAAATATGTCAAAAAGGGGTTATTTTGGTGTATTCCAGCGTTTTATGTAACAAAACTCAGAAATGCAGGCAAAACACAATATATGTCTAAGGAAGTGAAATATGTCAAAAGTGGGTTATTTTAGTGTATTCTAGCGTTTTATGCACCAAACTCAGAAATGCAGGCAAAACACTATATTTGTTAAAACGTCTTATTTATGTGTTTTTAAGGTGTTTTATGAAAAAAAACTATCTCGATTGAAAATTGTGCTTATTCGTCATTTTACATTATTTTGCTTCAAAACGATAAAATTGATGAAAACAAGCTAGTATAGAGAATCCAAAGTAAAATTAAGAAAAACGTGTAATTTTATCAGTTTTTGCTGTTTTCCACCAAAACACAGAAATGCTACGGAAACACACAATTTGTCTAAGGAACTGAAATATGTAGAAAATGGGTTATTTTGGTGTATTCCAGCGTTTTATGCAACAAAACTCAGAATTGCAGGAAAACACACTATTTGTCTAAGGAAGTGAAATATGTCAAAAAGGGGTTATTTTGATGTATTCCAGCGTTTTATGAACCAAAACTCAGAAATGCAGGCAAAACACAATATATGTCAAAGGAAGTGAAATATGTCAAAAGTGGGTTATTTTAGTGTATTCTAGCGTTTTATGCACCAAACTCAGAAATGCAGGCAAAACACTATATTTGTTAAAACGTCTTATTTATGTGTTTTTAAGGTGTTTTATGAAAAAAAAACTATCTCGATTGAAAATTGTGCTTATTCGTCATTTTACATTATTTTGCTTCAAAACGATAAAATTGATGAAAACAAGCTAGTATAGAGAATCCAAAGTAAAATTAAGAAAAACGTGTAATTTTATCAGTTTTGCTGTTTTCCACCAAAACACAGAAATGCTACGGAAACACACAATTTGTCTAAGGAACTGAAATATGTAGAAAATGGGTTATTTTGGTGTATTCCAGCGTTTTATGCAACAAAACTCAGAATTGCAGGCAAAACACACTATTTGTCTAAGGAAGTGAAATATGTCAAAAGGGTTATTTTGGTGTATTCCAGCGTTTTATGTAACAAAACTCAGAATTGCAGGGAAAACACACTATTTGTCTAAGGAAGTGAAATATGTCAAAAAGGGGTTATTTTGATGTATTCCAGCCTTTTATGAACCAAAACTCAGAAATGCAGGCAAAACACAATATATGTCTAAGGAAGTGAAATATGTCAAAAGTGGGTTATTTTAGTGTATTCTAGCGTTTTATGCACCAAACTCAGAAATGCAGGCAAAACACTATATTTGTTAAAACGTCTTATTTATGTGTTTTTAAGGTGTTTTATGAAAAAAAAAACTATCTCGATTGAAAATTGTGCTTATTCGTCATTTTACATTAATTTGCTTCAAAACGATAAAATTGATGAAAACAAGCTAGTATAGAGAATCCAAAGTAAAATTAAGAAAAACGTGTAATTTTATCAGTTTTTGCTGTTTTCCACCAAAACACAGAAATGCTACGGAAACACACAATTTGTCTAAGGAACTGAAATATGTAGAAAATGGGTTATTTTGGTGTATTCCAGCGTTTTATGCAACAAAACTCAGAATTGCAGGCAAAACACACTATTTGTCTAAGGAAGTGAAATATGTCAAAAAGAGGTTATTTTGGTGTATTCCAGCGTTTTATGTAACAAAACTCAGAATTGCAGGAAAACACACTATTTGTCTAAGGAAGTGAAATATGTCAAAAGGGGTTATTTTGATGTATTCCAGCCTTTTATGAACCAAAACTCAGAAATGCAGGCAAAACACAATATATGTCTAAGGAAGTGAAATATGTCAAAAGTGGGTTATTTTAGTGTATTCTAGCGTTTTATGCACCAAACTCAGAAATGCAGGCAAAACACTATATTTGTTAAAACGTCTTATTTATGTGTTTTTAAGGTGTTTTATGAAAAAAAACTATCTCGATTGAAAATTGTGCTTATTCGTCATTTTACATTATTTTGCTTCAAAACGATAAAATTGATGAAAACAAGCTAGTATAGAGAATCCAAAGTAAAATTAAGAAAAACGTGTAATTTTATCAGTTTTTAGCTGTTTTCCACCAAAACACAGAAATGCTACGGAAACACACAATTTGTCTAAGGAACTGAAATATGTAGAAAATGGGTTATTTTGGTGTATTCCAGCGTTTTATGCAACAAAACTCAGAATTGCAGGAAAACACACTATTTGTCTAAGGAAGTGAAATATGTCAAAAGGGGTTATTTTGATGTATTCCAGCGTTTTATGAAACAAAACTCAGAAATGCAGGCAAAACACAATATATGTCTAAGGAAGTGAAATATGTCAAAAGTGGGTTATTTTAGTGTATTCTAGCGTTTTATGCACCAAACTCAGAAATGCAGGCAAAACACTATATTTGTTAAAACGTCTTATTTATGTGTTTTTAAGGTGTTTTATGAAAAAAAAATATCTCGATTGAAAATTGTGCTTATTCGTCATTTTACATTATTTTGCTTCAAAACGATAAAATTGATGAAAACAAGCTAGTATAGAGAATCCAAAGTAAAATTAAGAAAAACGTGTAATTTTATCAGTTTTGCTGTTTTCCACCAAAACACAGAAATGCTACGGAAACACACAATTTGTCTAAGGAACTGAAATATGTAGAAAATGGGTTATTTTGGTGTATTCCAGCGTTTTATGCAACAAAACTCAGAATTGCAGGCAAAACACACTATTTGTCTAAGGAAGTGAAATATGTCAAAAAGGGGTTATTTTGATGTATTCCAGCGTTTTATGTAACAAAACTCAGAAATGCAGGCAAAACACAATATATGTCAAAGGAAGTGAAATATGTCAAAAGTGGGTTATTTTAGTGTATTCTAGCGTTTTATGCACCAAACTCAGAAATGCAGGCAAAACACTATATTTGTTAAAACGTCTTATTTATGTGTTTTAAGGTGTTTTATGAAAAAAAACTATCTCGATTGAAAATTGTGCTTATTCGTCATTTTACATTATTTTGCTTCAAAACGATAAAATTGATGAAAACAAGCTAGTATAGAGAATCCAAAGTAAAATTAAGAAAAACGTGTAATTTTATCAGTTTTGCTGTTTTCCACCAAAACACAGAAATGCTACGGAAACACACAATTTGTCTAAGGAACTGAAATATGTAGAAAATGGGTTATTTTGGTGTATTCCAGCGTTTTATGCAACAAAACTCAGAATTGCAGGCAAAACACACTATTTGTCTAAGGAAGTGAAATATGTCAAAAGGGTTATTTTGGTGTATTCCAGCGTTTTATGTAACAAAACTCAGAATTGCAGGAAAACACA